>NC_080388.1:0-210615 GCF_028751815.1 Salvia miltiorrhiza
TGTAATTCCACCTTTTACTTCCCTTTGTCCACAATAGGGCTTTGGCCTTCGGCCGCTGAAAATTCCTGTTCTTCTGGGTTGGTGAACATCGAAACTCCGTCTTCCATCCGAACATCCTTCATCCTGATCAAGGTCTCCAGATTGAGCTTCTCTGCTTCCAACTCCGTATTTCCCTCAGCGATCTCAATTTCATTATTCTTTGCGAAGACGGTAGTGAAATGGAAGCATGAGAGTCTTTGCATCGGTTTGCCCACGATCGAGGCAATGTGGTTGATGAGGAATGCTCCAAAGTTGAGCCTCACCTTCTTCCACATTGCCCATAGGATGTAGAGATCCTTTTTGGACATGGCATTCCCACTATCCGTTTTTCCGAACATGGCATAGGAGAGGATCATGTGGCACACCCTTAAGGAGGGGTCACGGATCCTATGCCCTTTGGTTTTCTGAGTCACGAAGGCTCCTCCATTACCGATGTCAGCCCACATGTCGTCCCAGTCCTTGGCGTCAAAGTTTGGGACTCCCTTCTTGGCTTCCTTATACTCTTTCTTCTGGAGGTCCTTCAACTGGACCATACCCAGATTCTGGTTTAGGTCGTTGAGGGATACATCCATGGGCTCTCCCTTAAGCATGAAGCTTATGCCCACAGGACCGTATATGCAGTTGATCTCTACCTTGGCCGAATCAAACACTTTCCTCACTATCTCTTCATATGCGTGCTTTGGCCATTCCAGAAATAGCCCCCACCCGATGTTGCCGAAGTACTCCTTAATTTTGTCCACCATGCCCAAACGGTCGAGCGACTCTATATTTGGGATCTTGGAAATGACAATCCCCTTTTGCCCTTGGGGTTCCACCGTCTTCCTCCTATTTCTCGTGACGGAGGCCGGTTCTCCCTTGATCATCCGGATGGGAGTGGGGTTGAGAGTCTTCTTTCTCATCTTCGCCGGCGTCTCCTCTGCGTCCTCCTTAGAATCGCCATACTCCTTCTGCGCAACTGAGCCCGAGGGTTTATTTTTCTCCGTCAAAGATCCTTCGGCCGACGGTTTCTTTCGCTTGGTCGAGGATGATGGTGGCTTCTTTTTGGTTGAAACCTGGCCGGCTTTCTTTCCTCCATGTGCTGGCGTAGGAGCTTCCTCCTTTTTGGTTGCATGTGCCTCCTCCGTTTGCAGCGTAGGTGCGTCTATCTCCGCTATCAGTTGGTCGATGGCGTTCTCGTCTACCAGTGAAGTTTTGGTGGAGAGGGTAGGTGTGGTTTCCATGGTGATAGGCTTTTTGGGTTTGGGTTTAGCTTTCGGCTTGGCCTTGGGTGGTGTCGAGTTTTCCCCGGTGAGGTCGATTTTTGTTCCGTCTGGGATTCTTCTGAGTTTATTCTTTGGTCTGGTGGCTACCATGGCTGCTGAGAATGGGAAGTTTTGTATTAGGGGTGGCGAGATTTTCGGTGGTTTGATTATGGGAAGTTGGACGGTTGAGGGTAATGACGTCGTGGGTAGAAAAATCCTAAAAATTTTGAACCTGGTCAATGGGTTATTTTCAAAAATCCATATCTTTCGTTCCTAAAGTCCATTGAGGACCCAAAAGGTCAATCCAGAAACTAGGAAGAGTGTAGATACATACACAGTTTAATAGATATCTAAACTTCAAAAATAGTACTCAAATTGGTGGGTTTCAAATCGGTAGATTTGAAACAAAATTGGAAAAACAGCACTTAGGCTTCTCCAAACATATTGAAACTTGGTATAATGACTCAAAACATTCAAAATGTTACTCTGTAGAAATTGGGCTTTAAACTAGGTGATTTTGGTTGGTTCTTTCCTTTCTAAAGATGTCGGCTATACAAAACCCACTGGGAGGTTCACTAGGAAATACAGAACTCCAAGAATTTATTCCGGCCGTTTCCCTAAAAAAAAGAGTGAGGCCAGCAGCTGAAGAAATCTGAAAAGGTCTAGTACAATATACTAAAGTTTGAAAGGTTTTCACCAATCTGGAATTATGTCCCTTTGAAAAAGATCTACCAAAATCTCAAACTATTCCGAGCAATGACTTTTGAAAAATCATAAAATATTCTCCAAATCTGTAACACCCGGCATTTTCACTACAGTATATATATTATTATTTGTTGATCTATAGTAGAGCAATCCATTCTTAATAAACTAGATAGTTTTGGTTGTAAGAATAGTTACATGTAATATTTGAACTTATTGAGTATTTAAGGAGTTGAGCTGTAGTGAGACTTAGGGGGGTGTATTCGTTGTGGAATTTGATGGATTTCTATGGATTTTAAAAGTATGGGTGTATTCGTTCAAGACTTTTAAAAGTCTGCAGAAATCTGGGTGTATTCGTTCAAGACTTTTAAAAGTCCTTATAAATCTAGGTGTATTCGTTCAAGACTTTTTAAAATTCATACAAATCTAGGTGTATTCGTTATTCCATTGACTTAAAATCCGGAATGACTTTCATGGATTTCATCCAAAAAATACACACGACGAAATCCGACCAAGAACCACGAGAATTGAAATCCATGAAATTTTAAACGAGCGCTGAGTTCCAGCGCCCGCGGCCAAGAAGCCAGCGAGCGCTGGGAGTGCGTGGGCGCTGGGTTCCCAGCGGTCGCTGGGTTCCCAGCGAGTAGAATTCGTGAATTATGTGTTGGACAATAAATATATCAGTGATTTATTGGAAAAGTAGAAAATTATGGGACTACTGGAAGAGGATAGTGACTGGAATCATTTCGCAACCACAGAATTCCGTGAATTAGAGTATTATTATTTTTTTAAGATCCGCCAATTATGATACATGAGTTTAACTTTCATTTTCCTAACTCAATTATGTGGCGCCCCCTTTTCACCTATTTACTCTCTTTCTTCTTTTATTTTTTTCATGATTCCAGAGATGTTCCTTTCATGCCTTGGAAATTGAATCAAGCATTATTGTGTAAAATCTCACTCACTCTTCTTGTTTCAATCATTCTCCATGTACTCGCTGGAACGTTCCAGCGGTCGCTGGGTTTCCAGCGCTCGCTGGAACTCAGCGCTCGCTAGGTTTCCAGCGCTGGGTCTCCGCGGGCGCTGGGTCTCTTCTAGTGGGCGCTGGTTTCATGGAATTCAATTCCAAAATTATCCCGTAAAGTCTTCGAAAATCAGTGAAAATCGGGGTGAAATCCAACCACGAATTCTTTGAAAGTCGTCTGGAATCTATGTGAATTCCATGGAATTTAAATTCCATGGACTTTTTAAAGTCTGTGGAAATCCACAACGAATACACCCCCCTTATACGTCACCAATTATTATTATTATTTTTGGATTGGATCAGGATTTATTTTTCTTTCGGAGCCCAATACTTACTATTGGGCCAAAACCCTTTACTTAAAATGTGGAAAATGCCCAAGTCCAATTCTTTCTTTTTAGTAAATTAAGTGATCAGTTCTCAGATCAACACGTAGCTCTTCACTTTTAACGCAGCTGTGTGTAATAAACCGACTCTGATATTATAAGTCTCTTCTCTCTCGTTAAACCATTTTCCTCACTCTGCAAAATCTAACCCAGCCAAGCAGTTGTCCTCCAATACATAAATCATGCTCAACAGTTGTCACAACAAGCAATTCAACCCAAGCAGGTAGTACTCTTTTATACAGTTCAATAATTCATTCGTAAACAACAGTCGAGAATAACAGAATTAGACAATAGTTACATCTAGTTCTAATTTAAGATACCAAGCAATAAAACTCGACTTTCTTTAGCATCTAGATTATGCTTCCTGTTTTGAAGAGTTTATGGACTGAATAAATACAAAAAGAAAAAAAAGAACAGATGAAATTCGAATAGCCACAGTGAAACCAAGGCTGCCTTGTCGAGCCGGTGACGCCTTCCGCCAGCGATGTTCACCGAAGAGCATTGATTTCTAAAAGCAAGAGTTTTATGTCAGAAAAACAAATAGAATAGATAGAGAACAAGAAAAAGGGATAGAACAGGGAAATGGGGACGGCAACAGCAGCAGCCGCGAGCCACCGCGGCGTAGGCGCGACAGGCGGTGACCGCCGGCGCTGCCCGCGCCACGGCGGTCCGCTGTGGCCGCCAATAGCAAGAGGAGAGAGAGAGAGAGAGGTTGAGGGCAGAGAGAGAGAGAAAGATCGAGACAGAGAGAGCCGTTGAGAGAAGGAGAACGAGAGAGAGAGCGGAGAGAGGGCAGCGAGGGAGCATACCTGAGGCAGGGGTAGCGGTGCGACGGAGACGGCGGTAGTGGCGGCGGAACTCGCCGGAGGGGCGAATTTCAGGGGGAAGAGGGGAGGCAGAAAACTTAGGAATTGAATTTTAGAATTTAGGGAGTTAGAAGTAGGAAAAAGAGGAGGAAAAGAGAGGGGCCGATCTCACCGCAACGGAGGCGGCGAGGACCGGCGACGTCCTGCCAAGAGAAGAGGAAGGGAGCAGTTTTGGAGAAGGGAGTTCTGGTGTCTTCCATAGAAAGAAGAAAGAAATTAAGAATGGGAAGTATTGAGAAGTCAAACACGTAAGAGAAGGAAAAGAAGTGAATTTGGTTTGGGATCATTTTACTAGTGGGCCTAATTTTGGGCTTTGTTTTAATTAAAAGGAAATTATGTTGGGTTCTAATTTTGGGTTAGAGACATTAATCCTATTATTGGATTTTAAGTCTTGGACGAACTGAACTTATTAGTGTGTTGATTTGGATTAATTAATTAATTTATGCTATTACCCTATTAACGCCAGAGTTATGGTTATCACAGTTTAAGTCTTTATTGGTAAGTTTGCCAGAACGCAACTAGTCTTCATACCATAAATCACATTAGAACTATCACCTTAAAACCAACGTAAGTATTCTTTTCAAGTCAAGTCCATATCATGTTCTCATTATTTATTAGTCAGTATTTATACTGAAGGTCATATACAAGAGAGACGGTGAAACGATAGTTCAGAATCACCTGTGTCGTCAGACCACGATCACGTGGGCTTTCTAAACTCAAAATCTGAAGTGCACACTATTTCATGATGTTTACATGAATGAAGTTATATTAAAGTTATTGACTTGCCAAAAAACTTTTATGAGCTTGTATGATACCTATCTGGCACCAGAAGTTAATCGAATTCGGATCCTGTTATATCCAGATGTTAGACAGGATTAGTGTACACAAGGGACCGTGAGCCGATCTAGCATATCGGCCGGCCTAGGACCGTGAGCCGGTTTAGCGTATCGGCCGGTCTAGGTCCGTGAGCTGGTTTAGCGTATCGGCCGGTCTGGGACCATGAGCCGGTTTAGCGTATCGGCCGGTCAGTGACCGTAGAAGGTGGCCACCTTCTCGGCACACAGTTATCATTGCGGATATGGTAGAGTACAAAGAAGTATGTCTGCAGACGCATGTGAAGTTTATGATAATTACAGGGAAGTTTTACAGTTTGGCATGCACAGGTTATTTAAATAAAACTCTTGTGTGATGTTTGAGATGGCAAGTTCAATATATAGCTCTAAGAGCAAGCTTTAAAGTTATTTCGGCATGTGACCATTGAGTACCTTTTTAGTACTCAGCCCTGCATTTGTTTTTTAAATGTGCAGGTTAAGCTGTGATGCAGATGGATGTCAGCAGAGCAAAGCTTTTAATATATAAGTACTAAATTAGGCTCAGGATTCCATGTCTTCATACATGTAATCCACTTAAGCTATTCCGCTGCAACGCTTAGTGCGTTTTACTTTATTGATGTGTTGCAAAGATTTCAAACTAATAGCTTACAGAATTATGTCACTCGATACTTAGACAACTTGTCGTTATGTATTGCGAGTTGTCTGCTTTTGAGTTTTAGAAAAGATTGTTTATGATTACCAAATATTTTGGTAAATTATTGTTTAAGCAGATTAGTGGTTTTATTGAGATCTATTTTCTTTTTCATTTTCTTATTTTGTTTTCAGTCACACTTTTTCCCGACTTAACTATTCACTAGCTTAGGCCGGGCTGTGACAAAATCTTAGAATTTTTTTAGAAGTTTTGGAGACCATTTAGTCGACCGAAATCACCTCACAAATCACTGTCATGACAATGTGACTTCGACAGATTTCAAACTTCACCCATAATTCAGTTTTTGGCTCTAAAAAGTTCATCAAATCCATACATACAAGCATGAAACACACAAAGGCATGTAATAGCTCATATCTAACCATATAAGGCAAGGAAACATGCTTAATTCAAAAGCCAACTAGAAGATACTCACCCTAACTTTACGCCCCAAAACTTCACTCACTACACCTTCTACCTTGCTTCTTTAGATTAGTTTAGGCTTCATGGTGGTGCTCTTGAGGTGGTATGTTGGAGAAGAAGCTATTTTTTATTTCCTTTCAAAAAATTAGCAATACGTTGCCAAAGAGATTCTTGCAACCAGTACATAACAAGAAAGATGTACAATTTGTCAACTGCACTGTAATAGAGGATTGAATATTTTTGGTATATATATATATATATATATATATATATATAGGGTGTGGTTCTAGAGAGAACTACATTATTTGTGAGAACGGGAGAACCAGCAAATCTAATGCATTCACTGTAAAAATTAATGCATTTGGTGTTAAAATTAATGCACTCAAAAAAATAAAAAAAATGCTCCCTTCAGGATTCGAACCCAGGATCTGCATTCATCCAACAAGATGATGCATCCACCGTAGATCTTGATGATCGAATGGCTGAAAATGGTTCTCCGGTCTTCTTTTATTTATGGTTCTTTCCTGAACCTCTCCCTATATATATATATATATATATATATATATATATATATATATATATATATATATATATATAGGGTGGGGATCTATGAAAAATCCCCTTAGTATAAAGAATAAGGAATTAATCATAACCATAGGATCTGAATAGATTAATGGTCCATATTAAAACTATTTAATCATTAATCCCGATTTTTTTTTTCTGAATAAGCTAAAAAATCAATTAAATATTCGAAGAGGGGTGTATCTATCAATTTCCTTATTCACTGAACTGTAATTTCTAAATTAACGTCAGTAATTAAGGAATTCTCTCTGCCTCCCCACGACTTCTGCAAACCACCTCCACTCAATTCAGAAAACCTACAACAGAGGCAAATTCATCTCTCTTCAATATATCAATGGTGAGGCCGTCGCCGTCGTCTGCCTCTACCGGTGTTGCTCCGCCTGAGTCCAACGCTCCTCAGTCTTCTCTTCTCTCAATTTCTCAAACCCCAAATCACAAAATCGAGATTAACTGGTAATCGGTCGTCGCGCTTCCCTGCACTTTCGGTAATCGAGATGAATTGGTAATTGGTAATTTCTCAAACCCCAATTTCTCCTTAGTCCGGCGCTTTCCTGCACTTTCGCCGACCGCCGCTGCTGTCTAAGATTGGTAATTGATCGTCACGCGCATCTGAAGGCGCCGCGGCGTGTCTGGATTTCATCCACTCATCGGTACGGCCTCTGCCTGAAAAAGCTGCCGCCGTTGGGACTGCTGGCTATCACCGAAGCCAGATGTTGTCCACGATTTCCGTCGATTCTGGGTCATGATATCGGCAAGGTTTGCCATTCTCCTTCTGATTAGACTGGTACAGGGCAGATACACGATCTTGGTTAGCTCTGGACCTTATGTTTCAGAGTTGATGTTGTAGTCGCTCACAGGCGGTGCAAACGCGACCATGGCTGCGTGGATCTTGTCGTCCAACTCTGGCTGCCTTGGTCAGCTCTGGAGGCCTTGCTCAGCTTTGGCTGCCTTGGTGATTCCCAGCTCTGGCTTCCTTGTTGATTCCCAGCTCTGGCTGCCTTGGTCAGCCCTGGAGGCCTTGGTCAGCTCTGACTGCCTTGGTGATTTGCAGCTCTGGTGGCCTTGGTGTTGAAGTAGATATTCGATTACTTTTGCTTACTTATTCATAACTGAATAATAGTTATTCAGAACTTATTGTAATACCCCACCCATTAATATTAAGTTTAGAATAATTTTTGAACTTAGATTTAAGATGATTCACGTCGGATTGAGAAAAAGAAATTATTTTAATTCCAACAAAAATGATTTACAAAAACATTTGTAAATTTAGTAATTAAATTTATATGCTTTGCATATTTATTTAATTAAGCATTCAAGCATTTTTTTATGAGTGAGCTTTAATTTTATTTGGGCCTTAAGCTTTTAATTGCTTGAGTTTGAGTATTCGAATAATTCGAGATAATTATTTGAATGAGAACGGTGAACTCGGAAGTGAAGTCTGAGTCCGTTACGACGTTTTTTTAAATTTTTGACTTTTTGACGATGAATAGTAAAATACTGCTATTTCGTCTTTTTGTCGACTTTCAAAATCTTACGTGCACGTCGTCGAGAAATATTCTTAGTTTTTCGATACGAGTCCAATAATGAAAGTTTTTATTTTTGGACGACGAGTGAATAGTAAACCAGAATTTCTCGATAAACGTGTAGATCTCGTTTATCAGAATTTCGAGAACGAGCTTGCATTTTCTATATTTATATAGAATTACGAGTTTAATGAAATTGAGTAGAGGTCGAGAGGGCGAGTAACGAAGAATGTGGGTAATTAGTCGTTAAAACGAGACGAAACGGGATATTTAACGACTAAGTGGGATAATATCTTAAAATATCTAACCCTACCACACCAAAACCACCCCCCCCAACCGCCCAACTCCCTATATCTACAAACTCACGCTGAGTTCAGCCACCCCATTCACTCACCACCTTCTCTCTCTCACACACAAACACCAAGAACACACACTCCCTTCATTAAAGCTTCTTCAAGCTTTTGAGCTCCGATTTGAGCACCGAGATGAGCGCCGATCATATTTTCGATCACGTTTTTACGTAGGTAACATCTCTACCTACGATTCCATGGTTTTCTTTTCGATTTTCGTCGACGTCGAAAAACGTCGATTCTCGACTTTATTTTTGAAACGACGTCGGATCGTCGTGAATTTTTAGTATGTTGTTCTTGGGTAGATGTCGAGCATGTTTAATGAAAGAGTTAAGATCGGTTCGAACCGTAGCTAGGGAACCCAGGTGGGCAGCCCGTTTTTATTCTTTAGTGTTCTTCGATCACTTTGTTTCTTCAAGTCTTGTTTGATCGGTTAAACTTGTTGTTTGTGCTTAGGAGCATGCTAGGATTGATATATTCTAAAATGGTATTTTTCCAAGCATGATAAGTTGTAAGTTTTGTCATGCATGACTGATTTGTTTCTTGAGCTTTGAACGTTGCTTGAGGTATGTTTGATGTGTTTGTGTTCTAAGATGGTTGATGAGCATGATGAAGTTTTGAAGTGTAAATGTTAGAGTTTGCATGAACTTAAGGCTGCTGTTCGTGTTCAGTTTCTGGAGTCATGCTTTGCATCATGTTTTAATTGGTTATTTAAAACTCCGATTTCAAAAGAAAGACGAGTAAGAATATTGTTGGTATTCTTAACTCAAGAGAATTGTTTTCAAGTATTTATTCTTTAAATTTTGAAAACCCGGCTAAGTGAATCATAGGATGATGAGCACTACACCATGACTTAAATTTAGATTAAGAGACCTATTAAGAATAGATTTCTTGTAGGCTTTGAACGTCAGGAGGATTAGCACTGCTTTTTCGATTCAGAGTTAAGTTAAACGACAGGCTTTGCCTAAGCAGGTGGGCTTACTTTCCAAATGTATAAAGTATGATTGAGTTATTAAGCTCTAAATGTTTCAATGAAATGCAAATTGTTTATTTAATGAAATGCAAACTGTTTATCCAATAAAATGTTTATGTGCACTCTGCTCTGTTTAAGGCTCGCCACAACGAATCAATTGAGGTTCTCTTATAGCCTAACACGTTATTTGAGAATTGTGTACACCGTTAGCTGACTCGGTGGGTTGATCTCCATTCGGGCACTAACTAAGAGGCGTTATAAGGGTGCTTGCTGGATGTGTTCCGAAGCATATAATGTAAGGGCCTGTCTGGGTAGCGTCCCGAGGTCAAAGTAAACTTGTCTGGGTTACGCCCTCAGTTCAAGTAAATGGGAGAAATGGATCCGTCGGTGGCTAAAAGGTCCGGGATCGCAGCGAGTAACAGAAAGGGAGTGTGACATGTGCGCACAAATGAAAATTATTTTAACATGTTTAGAAGTTATTTAAAACCTTCTAAGTCATGTCAAGTATGATTGGATAAACTGTCTTTAAGAAAAAAATATGAAATGTTTATGAAAATACGTGCCCACTGAGTACATTAGTACTTAGCCCAAAACTACTTTCAAATATTTTCAGGTTGGCTGGCCGGTGCTGACGGGACGGAGCTGAGGCTAGGGTTCAACTTCCTATTAAGACTTCCGCTGTAGCACTCAATAATATCTAGTCTTTTGTTTTCCCTAACTTAAGGCTTTCATTTTAAATTTCAAATGATATCCCTGATTAAGTTTAGACTCTAAACTCCTAGATTTATGCTAGTGAATGTTGGTTGTCAGAAGCATGAAACAAAGCTTGTGATCAAAAGGGGACTAGCCCGACTTGTCTTATTCGGGTTTTAACAAGGTTGTTCCTTGTTTATTTCTATGAATTAGTTGCACCTCGATTATATTTATTCATTTAAGAATTGGGGTGTGACAGAGTGGTATCAGAGCATAAGTTTTCTTTCATGTCTCTGATAACCACAAGCTTTTTGATGTCGAGTCTAGAATAGTATCTCTAGACTTCTAAGAATGTCAGTAGCCCTCAGCTCGCCGTCACACTGCCGCAACCAAGGTACGATAATAGTTTCAAAAATATACGTATATGTATTTCAGATGTTATAAATGTTTCCAAGAAAAAGTGTGCGCTTTCAATGAATGATGTTATATGAATTGCTTATCGCTTTCATATTGTTATTTTGAGTCTTTGACTCATATAACCAATGTATGTATGTATGTCGTGTTTGGGACAACCCGAGCCCTTAACGATAAGATAAGCAAGTATCGTGTTAGGGACTACCCGAACCCTTAACGATAGTTTCGTGTTTGGGACAACCCGAGCCCTTAACGAATCAATGTATGTATGGTCGAGTTAGATTCCTTGAATCTTTCCGGCACAAGCAAAGTTTTCAAGAAAGGGACTTTAAATGTCCATATATGTTAAGGTTTCAAAAGAAACAAAAGTATGTATGTATGTATGTAAGTATGTATGTATGTATGAATGAATGAGAAAGCTTTATGCTGTCGTTTTAGGCTAGCTGCCTATACGATTAGAATGATGAGTCCTCTTACAAACCGTTTGAGTGCCACCCAAGAATGCTTTGAGAATGTTAGTCGTGATAGCACCGCTTGATCGATTTAAGTAAGGATTGGTAAAATAGAAATGTTCAACATAGATATGTTACAACATAGAGGCAATGCCTTAAGACTAAGGATTCACTTGAGCTATTTCAATAGCGGTGAGATTAAGTTTTTCACATAAGAACTTATGGCTTATGATTATGATGTTAGTCGTGATAGCTTTGCTAGAACGACATGGAATGGACCTTCATGGTATCAGCGACTTATGATGAAGTACTTATTAGTAAGTATGTTAAGTTAGAAGTTTGACCAGCGCCTTACATGAATGAGAAGTTGACATGATTGGGGGCGAAGATCCCATTTGACTGAGTGATTCGTTTTGTTGGGTCTGGCCAGCCCACATGACTAAGATCTCGGTGATTGTCAATTAAGATTTTTGATCTCGAGGAAGAGCATCATCCCAATATATACTCGCACTATATAGTTGTTACAATAGATTTGGTAGTCAAAGCGATTTTGAAATCCCAAGCGAAGAACTGGAGCAGATAGTAAGTATGATGAAGTTTTTCAACCAGCTGTCAATATGTGGTCCACATGGTGGACAATAATGAGAAAATGAGTTTACATGGCAGAAGGAATGCCATTAAGCTTTGAAGTGAAAGTTACCAAGATGATGAGAAAGTTTGATGTTAGAATTCCTTAGTCAATCTAAGAAGGAGACTTAGGACGAAGGAAACAATTAAAGAAGTTCAACTGATTTGAGAGTACAAAGATATTTTTCCCAAGGAATTTCCAAATTTTCATCAGACCTAGTTTCATGCAACATAGTATGTCACTATGGGGAGCACTAATTCAAGATGTCAAAACAAAAGATGATACACTAAGGATGTGTATTGATTATAAGAAGTTGAAGCAAGCTCATAAGAATAGATATCCTCTTCCGAGGATAGACGACCTGTTTGATCAGTTGAGAGGAGCCGGTGTGTTTTCCAGGATTGCCCTAAGATCTGGTTACCACCAACTCAGGATGAAAAGAGAAGACATCCCAAAGACAGCGTTTCGAACGCGTTACGGATTTTAAGAGTTCACCGTGATGCCTTTTGGATTAACGAATGCCCCAGCCGTTTTCATGGACCTAATGAACAGAGTTTTCCACTAGTATCTTGATAGTTTTGTCTTAGTGTTTATTGACGACATCCTCATATACTCTAAAACCGAAGAAAACATGAAGAGCATTTACGCATCGTACCCAAAACCCTGCCCAATGAGAAATGGTTTACCAAATTCAACAAGTGTGAATTTGGGTTAAAGGAAGTTATGTTTCTCGGTCACATAGTGTTGACTAAAGGAATCAAAGTAGACCCTGCCAAGATCGAAGCAGTCAAGGAATGGAAGGCACTATCAAACGTCAATGAGATCAGAAGTTTCCTCAGTCTAGCAGGTTATTACAGAAGTTTCATCGAAGGATTCTCGAAATTGGCTAGGCCAATGATTCAGCTTTTGAGAAAAGGGACTAAGCATGTTTGGTCCGAAGCTTGTAAACCAAGTTGTAAGGAACTCAAGACTAGGCTGACTACTGCACCAGTGTTAGATCCGAAACTAGCATCAAGGCTGGTCGAGAAAGTCAATCACATCTAGTAAAGAATCAAAGAAGCTTAGGATAGACAAAAATCTTTCGCCGATAAACGCCGATCGGAGTTAGAATTCAATGTGGGGAATCGAGTTTTGTTCAAAGTTTCTCCCTCAAGGGGAGTTATACGTTTCGGAAAGAGAGGCAAGTTACGACCCCGTTATATAGGACCTTTTGAGATCCTAGATAAGTTAGGCCTTTGTAGCCTATAAGTTGGCTCTGCCACCAAGCATTTTGGATGTATACAATACGTATTGCATCTCGCAATTAAGAAAGCATGTGATTAAGCGAAATAAAGTAGTCCTAGCCAGGACCTAAGTTATGAAGAGAAATCAGTCCAGATACTTGATCGCAAGGTTCAAGTTTTACGAGGCAATAATATTGTTCTCGTCAAGAAGTGGAACCATCACAGGATGGAAAAGGCCACAAAAGAGATGAATGAAACGAATTACTAGTATCACAAGATAGAATACCAGATATGTAATTCCGAGGACGGAATTTTTATAAGGAGGGAGGGATGTAATACCCCACCCATTAATATTAAGTTTAGAATAATTTTTGAACTTAGATTTAAGATGATTCACGTCGGATTGAGAAAAAGAAATTATTTTAATTCCAACAAAAATGATTTACAAAAACATTTGTAAATTTAGTAATTAAATTTATATGCTTTGCATATTTATTTAATTAAGCATTCAAGCATTTTTTTATGAGTGAGCTTTAATTTTATTTGGGCCTTAAGCTTTTAATTGCTTGAGTTTGAGTATTCGAATAATTCGAGATAATTATTTGAATGAGAACGGTGAACTCGGAAGTGAAGTCTGAGTCCGTTACGACGTTTTTTTAAATTTTTGACTTTTTGACGATGAATAGTAAAATACTGCTATTTCGTCTTTTTGTCGACTTTCAAAATCTTACGTGCACGTCGTCGAGAAATATTCTTAGTTTTTCGATACGAGTCCAATAATGAAAGTTTTTATTTTTGGACGACGAGTGAATAGTAAACCAGAATTTCTCGATAAACGTGTAGATCTCGTTTATCAGAATTTCGAGAACGAGCTTGCATTTTCTATATTTATATAGAATTACGAGTTTAATGAAATTGAGTAGAGGTCGAGAGGGCGAGTAACGAAGAATGTGGGTAATTAGTCGTTAAAACGAGACGAAACGGGATATTTAACGACTAAGTGGGATAATATCTTAAAATATCTAACCCTACCACACCAAAACCACCCCCCCCAACCGCCCAACTCCCTATATCTACAAACTCACGCTGAGTTCAGCCACCCCATTCACTCACCACCTTCTCTCTCTCACACACAAACACCAAGAACACACACTCCCTTCATTAAAGCTTCTTCAAGCTTTTGAGCTCCGATTTGAGCACCGAGATGAGCGCCGATCATATTTTCGATCACGTTTTTACGTAGGTAACATCTCTACCTACGATTCCATGGTTTTCTTTTCGATTTTCGTCGACGTCGAAAAACGTCGATTCTCGACTTTATTTTTGAAACGACGTCGGATCGTCGTGAATTTTTAGTATGTTGTTCTTGGGTAGATGTCGAGCATGTTTAATGAAAGAGTTAAGATCGGTTCGAACCGTAGCTAGGGAACCCAGGTGGGCAGCCCGTTTTTATTCTTTAGTGTTCTTCGATCACTTTGTTTCTTCAAGTCTTGTTTGATCGGTTAAACTTGTTGTTTGTGCTTAGGAGCATGCTAGGATTGATATATTCTAAAATGGTATTTTTCCAAGCATGATAAGTTGTAAGTTTTGTCATGCATGACTGATTTGTTTCTTGAGCTTTGAACGTTGCTTGAGGTATGTTTGATGTGTTTGTGTTCTAAGATGGTTGATGAGCATGATGAAGTTTTGAAGTGTAAATGTTAGAGTTTGCATGAACTTAAGGCTGCTGTTCGTGTTCAGTTTCTGGAGTCATGCTTTGCATCATGTTTTAATTGGTTATTTAAAACTCCGATTTCAAAAGAAAGACGAGTAAGAATATTGTTGGTATTCTTAACTCAAGAGAATTGTTTTCAAGTATTTATTCTTTAAATTTTGAAAACCCGGCTAAGTGAATCATAGGATGATGAGCACTACACCATGACTTAAATTTAGATTAAGAGACCTATTAAGAATAGATTTCTTGTAGGCTTTGAACGTCAGGAGGATTAGCACTGCTTTTTCGATTCAGAGTTAAGTTAAACGACAGGCTTTGCCTAAGCAGGTGGGCTTACTTTCCAAATGTATAAAGTATGATTGAGTTATTAAGCTCTAAATGTTTCAATGAAATGCAAATTGTTTATTTAATGAAATGCAAACTGTTTATCCAATAAAATGTTTATGTGCACTCTGCTCTGTTTAAGGCTCGCCACAACGAATCAATTGAGGTTCTCTTATAGCCTAACACGTTATTTGAGAATTGTGTACACCGTTAGCTGACTCGGTGGGTTGATCTCCATTCGGGCACTAACTAAGAGGCGTTATAAGGGTGCTTGCTGGATGTGTTCCGAAGCATATAATGTAAGGGCCTGTCTGGGTAGCGTCCCGAGGTCAAAGTAAACTTGTCTGGGTTACGCCCTCAGTTCAAGTAAATGGGAGAAATGGATCCGTCGGTGGCTAAAAGGTCCGGGATCGCAGCGAGTAACAGAAAGGGAGTGTGACATGTGCGCACAAATGAAAATTATTTTAACATGTTTAGAAGTTATTTAAAACCTTCTAAGTCATGTCAAGTATGATTGGATAAACTGTCTTTAAGAAAAAAATATGAAATGTTTATGAAAATACGTGCCCACTGAGTACATTAGTACTTAGCCCAAAACTACTTTCAAATATTTTCAGGTTGGCTGGCCGGTGCTGACGGGACGGAGCTGAGGCTAGGGTTCAACTTCCTATTAAGACTTCCGCTGTAGCACTCAATAATATCTAGTCTTTTGTTTTCCCTAACTTAAGGCTTTCATTTTAAATTTCAAATGATATCCCTGATTAAGTTTAGACTCTAAACTCCTAGATTTATGCTAGTGAATGTTGGTTGTCAGAAGCATGAAACAAAGCTTGTGATCAAAAGGGGACTAGCCCGACTTGTCTTATTCGGGTTTTAACAAGGTTGTTCCTTGTTTATTTCTATGAATTAGTTGCACCTCGATTATATTTATTCATTTAAGAATTGGGGTGTGACACTTATTGTGTGATATTCAGCTCTGGGCTGAAAAGCCGCTGCTCTGCTCTACTCTGCTCTCCTCTACTATACTCTACTATACTCTGCTCTGCTCTACTCTTCTCTACTCTGCTCTACTCTACTCTGAAAGAAATATAAAAATATTGCCTATTATGATATTGCCGAAAGAGATAAAATATGTGAGGGAACAAAATAAAGCAGCAATCTTAAATTGACGTAAATGATGATTGAATTTTTAATATTATTCAGTATAATTTTAGTGAATAAACTTTCAATGTTTGCGAATAAAGTGAAAAATGTACTGAATATGTTACAAAATATGAAATACAGACTCTGTGGAATTAACATTTAACTAATCTGAATAATTTAACATATTAAACTGAATAAACTTTCAAGTTGTGCGAATAATATGAACAATATACTGAAAAACACCGCCAGGGCTGACAATCACTCACCTACGTCGCCAGAGCTGAAAATGCACCCGAGCAGGGCTGAAAAGCCGCTGCTCTGCTCTACTCTGCTCTCGTCTACTATACTCTGGCTGCCTTGACGAATGATTTTCAGCTCTGACGACTTGCGAGTGATTGCCAACTCTGACAGCTTGAGCTCTGCGTGAAGGAATGTCAGTTCTGGCGGTTTTGTTAGCTCTGGCGAGTGAATATCAGCTTTGGCTGCATTGTTAGCTGTGCCGTGTGAATGTCAGCTCTGGCTACATTGTTAGATCTGGTGAGTAAGAGGCTCGGCCATAATATGGTGACGAACATAATATAATGAACAACTCAATTAATGTGAAGGAATTTTATGATATCTCTGTTATTGTTACCGTTTAATTTATAGTCCCATATTTAATTATACAGTTGATGAATTTAAAATAGTAAATTAATTTATTTATTTTTACACTACAAATCCAATTTTCATATATTATTAAAGACGTGAGTCTTTTTATATAGTGTTCTTAGATTTTGGCAAATTTGATTGTAAATTCCTTTTTGATAATATGGGGTCACCGATTGAATTTAAAGAAGACCAACATTTTAATAATGAAAAGCAATTTGGAAAATAACAAATGGAAATAATCGGTTACAGTAATGAGGCATTAACCAATTTGTAGGGATACACTATATCTTGCCAAATATAAAATACAATTGAATGAATCAATTATAGATAATATCGGTTACATAATATTATAGATTTACTCATTTGACCTTTTGTGATTTAAATGCATGAAAATATCTCAAAATTTTGGTCCGTTAGATCTTGCATAATAAACGTCCAAGATTCATTCTCTCTACATTTAGCCTTCTTTTTTGATCCCTTCCCTATATATATATATATATATATATATATATATATATATATATATATATAGGGAGAGGTTCAAATAAGAACCACTAATAAAATAAGAACGGAGAACCATTTTAAGCCATTCGATCATCAAGATCTACGGTGGATGCATCATCTTGGTGGATGGATGCAGGTGCTGGGTTCGAATCCTGAAGGGAGCAAAAAACTTATTTTTTCCGGATGCATTAATTTGTATAGCAGATGCAGTAATTTTATTGGTTCTTATGTTCTCACGATAATTGTGGTTCTCACTATAACCGCACCCTATATATATATATATATATATATATATATATATATATATATATATATATATATATATATATGGATCCAAATAATTTTAAAGGCTCTCATTTTTCGGGGTTGCACCGTCTCAATAGCGCCCCTTGTGGCTTGTGGTACTTTAATTTGGTATATTTGTTGTTATATTTTCCTTTTTATATTATTCGTATGTTTCCTGAATTTTTTTAATTAGTTTTGGGCTCTTTAAATATAAACTTTTAATAATAGTTTGAACTTTTAAGAGCCCAAAATTGTTATATTAAATGACAACTATTAATTTTGTTATATTGATGGTTTAACGTTATTTGCTCAAAATGAGGACGACTTAAAGTATTTGTTTTATAATCTATAAACTTTATTATTATACAATACTCAATAAATTTAATATTATACTCATTAAGTAGATTATATTTTTATTATATAGTATTTTAAATCAAATACTAATATTTAAATTAATACAATTTTTTTGTTACCAATTAATTTAACTCCTAAATAATGAAATTTTGATATTTTTATGTCATTTAAAATTTTAAAAATAAATAAATATATCATTGCTCGTGCGCGTACTAGTTTAAATCAAAGAGCCAATTTTGTCAGCCCATGTTCAGATCTCCAAATGACGCGCTTAAGTAGGAAAGCAGTTGCATGGAGTTGGGTTCTATGTGTAGGAGTTGGGTTTAGGGAGTTGAGCCAACATGGCAATTTGCAATGGAAGGGAGCTAGCTCCCAACTCCTTAGAGAAGCAAAGGAGCTACCAATGCCACCACCCTTATATCATCTAAATTCCCGGATGGACCATGTTTCTCAAGTTCAAATATAACAGAGCTACAATATTTAATACTTATTCGGAAAACAAACATAAAGAGCTCCCCAAACTTAGAAACACAATTTTCAAGGTTCTCCACTTCACTTCACTGTACCAAACAAAATTCTTACTAAAATGGTAACTGGACAATATTATCTTACAAATAACATACAACTTTGAAATAGCTTACTTGAATCTTATTGGGAAAATCGTCGTTTGATTTTCTGCAACTCCGCATGTGCTTGTTTCATGTTGATTCTATCCCTGGGAGAGTCCGCAGAGCATTTCAAAGCCAATTCCAGTATGGATGATACACACTGCAGATTCTTGTCAATCTGTTTTTCCTCCAAATTCATGACTAAGTTAGCATCTATCACTTCATTTGGGATCTCTGGAAGAGAGAGTTCTACCCATCTCTTTAAGCTCGTATCTCCACAAAACATATCATCAGTAGGCCTTTTTCTCGTAAAAGTTTCAATTAGCATCACTCCGTAGCTATATACATCACACCTTGTCGAAACTAGCCCTTCCGAACCATACTCTGGGACAACAAAAATCATGATGCGTAATATCTAGTGAGGAAGACACAATTTCATTGATTCAAAGTAAAATGCAATCATTATATAAATCAATACATGTAAAGTAATTAACTTTAATTACCTGGAGCGATGTAACCCAATGTTGCTAACGTGTTGGTTAACACAAAGCTATCTCCATCGCATAACAACTTTGCTATCCCAAAATCGCTTACATGGGCTACCATGTCTTCATCTAACAACACATTACTAGGCTTCAAGTCGCTGTGGACAATGGGCGTTGAATAACCATGGTGAAGATACTCCAAAGCAGATGCAACATCAATCATTATATTCAATCTTTCCGTCACATTCAAACAATAGTTGTGAAAATATAACCAATTTTCAAGGTTTCCCTTTGGCATATATTCAAGTACTAATGCCTTGAACTCTTCATTAGAGCAACTGCTTATGACGCTTGTCAAATTCCTATGTCGAATGCTACGTAGTATCTCACATTCGACATCAAATATTCTTGAAATACCTTCTAGATGCATATTAAACACCTTGACAACGATATCCTTCCCATTGTTAAGAATTTCCTTATAAACAGAGCAAGAACTCCCAGTGCCAAGTAAATTACTTTCATCGAATTTTTTTGTTGCTTGCAGCAGTTCATAATAAGAGATTCTTTCCGGCACAATGGATATCAACTTATCAACTTCTCTAGTCGTCTTATCTTTCCTTTTGTTTCTGACAATTATAAAGGCCAAATAAACAACTGAGATGAAAGCCACAACCCCGAAAACAATAAATGAAGCTCGCTCCACCTTCTTTCTCTTTGATCTGTGATTAGAAATTGGAGAGCAAATTTGGACATGGAACTTGGGGATTCCACACAATGCCTCATTACCCTTAAAACAATCCATAGTGAAGTTTCTAAAAGAACCTCCATTAGGAATTTCTCCACTTAAACTATTGAAAGAGACATTAAAGTACTCGAGGTGTTGAAGTGCTTCTAAAGACTTTGGAATGGAACCGGAGAGGTTGTTGTACGACAAGTCGAGAGTTGCCAAACTGATCATGCTTCCCACAGTCATCGGAATAGAACCTTCTAGTCTATTATTTGCCAAAGACAGATTAACCAAACTCTGCAACTTTCCGATAGTGCTTGGAATTGACCCTGACAACTGATTCATCGCTAGATTTATATAGATCGCTGCTCCTAAGTTACTTATCTCTTGAGGTAAGAACCCATTCAATGAATTCGAGGACAAGCCTAGAGAGTTCAAATCTTTTAGGCCCCATAAGCTTGATGGTATGCTTGAATTCAGCATGTTGGAGTCTAGAAAAATATTTCTCAAAGAAGAGACATCTCCCAAACATTTAGGAATCGAACCAGAAAATTGATTCTGGCTCATAACTAAAGTATTGAGGCTGAATAGATCACATATAGCATGTGGAATGGAGCCTTCCAACATGTTATCAACCAGATATAATCCTTGAAGTTTATGCAAATATCTGATAGTTAGTGGAATATTACCAGATAACTCATTTGCTTCGAAAACCAATGTCACCAAATTGCTTAAATTGCCTATTTCAACAGGAATGTTGCCACTGAATTTGCAGTTTTTGGCAGTGAATGTTCGAAGCGAGGAAGATAAGTTCCCTACAGAAGCCGGAATGACGCCGTATAGTGGATTTTCGGAAATTGACAAATAAGTTAGAAAGCTGCAATTTGTCAATGAAGTAATGAAGGAAGAAGATGGTGCCTGGGTAAGATTGTTGCCGAACAGAGAAAGAACTTGGAGAAGTCTTAGGTTGCCGAGATGAGTAGGTATATAACCACTGAATTTGTTGTTCTCAAGTGCGAGCACTGTGAGTTGAGAACAGTTAGAGATAGAGTTGGGTATTGCTCCACTCATGGAATTACCGCCAAGAAACAATCTTTTAAGAAAGAGAGAGGCATGGCATAAATGGGTTGGAAGAACGCCCGACAGAGCATTGCCATCAAGTGCAAGGCTTCGAAGAGTTGAAATGTTAAAGAGGTCATGTGGAATCGAACCACTCAAGGTATTAATATCTAGTAGTAGTGTCTCCAAATGGTAAAGTTGGCCAAATTCAGAGGGAATAAGCCCCGCAAAAGATGTACTAATAAAAATCTCATTTACATGTTTTAAGTTAGTTGTGTTTTACTTATTCAGTCATACCTGTAAAATGGTTTTCTTGGAGTTGCAAATTTGTTAGCATGGTAATATTGCCGACTTCCCTTGGAAGGATCCCTGTGAATTTGTTGCGCCATAGATTTATGTTTTGCAGAGAAGACATATTCATGAAAATACTGAAATCGCTAGAAATCTCATTCTGTTCAACACCAAAAGTAACCAGGTTCTGAAGATTGCCAATCTCATGTGGTAGTGAACCTGCCAAAAAAGTGTCATGAAACTTATCTAGATAGGAAATCAAACCTTATCTATACAAATTTATGTCAATCTAATGTGATAACAACTTTAACCATACCATTCAAATTGTTACCACCAAGATATAACCCCTGAAGTGATGTTATGTACCCCATTTCTGAAGGAATCTGCCCACTAAACGAGTTGTTAGAGATGCTCAAAACCTCTAGTCGTGAACATTGGGATATATTTGTGGGAATCGCGCCACTCAGCTGATTATAAGAAAGATAAATCCTAGTAAGAAATGGAAGATTACTGCACATGTCTGTTGGAAGACTTCCACTCAATTCATTGCCTGTCAAACCTATAGATACAAGGGTCGATATGTTGAATATAGCTGATGGAATTTCTCCACTTAGAGAATTGGAAGTTAAGTCAAGAAATTGTAGGTTTGTTAGGTTCGAGAGAGAATTTGGGATGGAACCTATGAAGCTGTTGTTGCGTAAATTCAAGTACTCTAGTTTTGGTAACTGACAAAACATGAGAGGGAAGTCTCCAGTGAAGTTGTTGAGTCGGAAAGATATGAACTTCAAACGGCGAAGCAGAGATAGTTCCTGAGGCAAATCTCCATGGAAATGATTGCTGGTGAGGTCGAGGGAGACGAGGAAGGAGAGGTGTCCGAGTTGTGGTGGAATGGTGCCGGAGAGAGCCATGTTGGAGAGATTCAACGCAGCAACTCTTCGATGGCGCAAGCTGCAAGTGACGCCAATCCAGCTGCAGACGGAGGTCGAGTTGGTCCAATTCGTTGCAAGTAAAAGAGAAGGGTCGGAGGTGATGTGTTGTTTGAGTGAAAGAAGGGCAGTTTGATCAGTGGCAAGGCTCATAGGTTGTTTAGCTACACAAGAAAGCATTAGGAAGGTTATGCTAATTAGGAATGCATACGCAAAAATGCAATAAAGCTTTTTCTCCATGGCTGCAAATTGGATGGTGTGATTGTATTAAGATGAGTCCCTTAATATATTACAATGCTTGCTTGACTTGAGAGTCTTCGTGGGTGTGGCTTTTGATGTCTTTTTTGTTTTTTGTTTTTCCTTTTGAGTCAAGTCCTCGGCCCTAATCACTTATTGAGACTGAGACAAAGACGAAGACGAAGACGAAGACTTCAGGTTGAGACAAAGACACAGACAGAGACAGAGACGATGACTAGACGACCATAACATCATACATTGATCGATATATATTATTGTTCTGATTTACTTTTCATTTGACTGTATTTCATTTTCTTAATTAATCCTAAACAAATCTAAAAAGAATATATATACTCTCTTCTTTTAGCAAAAAAGAATACATGCATATAGCCCGTCAATCACTTCAATATACGAAGACTTGAGACTGAGACGACCGCAACAACACACATTGATCGTGATCGATATTATTGTTCTGATTTAGTTTTCATTTTACTGTATTTCATTTTCTTATCCCTCTATTTTTGGTGTAATAATATTATCCATCATTGAAGTGAAAATAAGGAAGGAAAAATGGTGAGCATCTCTTTTGTGTCAAATGTTGGAAAAGGAATGAGATATTTAAAGACATAAATTTTTATTATCCATCCTTTTCCATGGATAAATTTATCCATCAAAGTAAACGCAGCCTATTGAACTTCGCATAAGACAAGGATGCTGGTGATTTAGGGTAGGAGTTTTGTATTTAGTTATAAATTAAAAGCTAAGGTAGTAATAGATAGAATTAAAAAGTCAAAACTTATTAAATATTGTAATTAAATAGTAAATAGAATTTTTTTTTTTAATTATAGTTTATAGTCAACATTTCCAGCGAATTTCAGTTTTGTAGTTTTAAATTTAATTTATTTTTTGTATGTCTTGAGCTTTGAAAAATTATTTAATTATAGCTCGTTTAAATTTTTTTAATGTCTGGAATTGTGATTGTAATGATTAGTAAAACGACGTGGATTTTCCAGCCAAATGTCTTGCTGTTTTGGACGATCGATTGGCAAAAACATTGACTTCACAACAAGGAGTAGATTGGTGATTGAATCGAGAGCTCCAAGTGCCTCACGATAGAGAGTTTTAAATAAGAAAATCGAATTAGAGTGCTGGTGTAATATCCCAATCTTTTCTCAATAAGATTTTAGAAGAAATTTCTTATTTTAGAATTAAGTTGTTTTGCAACGTAGAAATCCAGGTAAAATATTTTAGAAGAAATTTCTCATTTGTGTTAATTTTTGGTTTTTAGTAGGGGTGTAATCGAATCGAGCCGAATCGAATAGTGGTGTGCTCAAGTTTGGTTTGTTAAGTATCGAATCGAATCCCGAACTTTACTTATCGAATACTTTGAGGCTCACGAGCCTAATCGAGCCTATACGAACATTCTAAATTTATATTTATATTCAAAATATTGATTATTTTATTTTAAAAATAAATTATTTTATTTAAAATAATAAATATATTAATTATTTTCTTATAACAAATAAAATTAATTAGAGATTTAATACAATTATTATTAATTTTAGTGGATAAATATAAGTTATGTCTACTAATAATTTATATTTTTCAAGCTGAATCACTTGACGAACATGTTCACGAGCTAACGAGCCGAATACTACTAAGCTCAAGTTTGGTTTGTTTATTTTACGAGCTTCTCTAAACGAACTTGAACAAGTTTGGTTAATGATTAAGAGCAAATATTTTGGGTTTGAGTTTATCATAACCCGGTCTTTAAATGTCTTTATTTAATAATTGTAATTTATCAAAAAAAAAAAACTATAGTATAGTAATAGAAAATTATAACTACGTAAATAAAAATAAGGCCATTTTTTACTTTAATATTTTTACATGAAAAATTCGATGATTACAAAAAAAAAATCATTTATATTCGTTTAAAAGTGTTATTTACACGAATATTGGTTACACGAAAAATTTGTATGAATCGTATAAGCGTGTTAGGGCATAATAATTAAAAGTGGCTATTATTTTCATATTTTTAATTATCTATATGGATAAAATTTACTTTTATTATACGGAAAAGGTTAAAATGAGATATTACTCTTTGATTATATTTGGAAGTTTCCTTCGTCATTTAAAACCACAAGTACTACGATTAACTCATCATATAATCTCTTCGAGAAGGAAAAAAGAAAAGAAAAAAAAAACTCATCATGAATGAATTATCTTCAAAAAAAATTCTATGTATATTATTTGCATGTAATTATAACTAGGTCGCCCTTCACTTTCTTCTTTTGTCTTTCAAGTTGACTTGCAAGTCAAGTCGTCTATGCAAGTCGGATTTCATTTTAGAAACTAGTACGTTCGCCCTTCGCCCCGTGCGATCCACAACTGCAATATCTTATTTCCTCATACATAAGTTTAGAATAATCTTGAACTTAAAAATTATGAGATGATTTATGTCAACAAATTAAAATAATTTATTTTAATTCCAACAAAATTATTTTACAAAATTTTGTAAATTTTTGTAACAGCTCGGCTCCAGACTTGGCGGCTGTAACACCCCAATTTTCATAAACTTTTCAATTTATAATCTTGAAGAACTAAAAGATAAAATAAAATTTCTTTACTATCAAAAATTTTAAACTAATTTAAAATCAACTTGCCAAAATCAAAGTAATAACATGAAATAAAAACGATAATTTAAAATGTAACAAGTTCACTTAAACTTTCCATGCAAAATCCTTTCTCTAGTCATTCTCAATTTCCATGGTCACCTCAACTCCAGAACTGCAAAACTGAAAAGATTAGGGGTGAGCATATTGAAAATGTACTCAGTGAGAAAATATGCACATATTCACATATGATTTCATTAAATTATTCTCTACAAACTAATCACACTAAATATGATACCTTAAAAATTGAGTCAATATATGAAAGTACCCACTTTTTTTTTAGTAAACTTAAAATTTACCCACTCAAATAAAAACATAAAAAATTACCCACCTTTTGTATTAAATGACTAAACTACCCCTAAAATTAAAATTAAAAAAATACCCACTAATATATAATCACAAATACACTGCATCTTTTCAAAAAAAAATATCACAACATCTTTTCTCTCTCTCCTCTCTCTTTCTCGGTACTATTGATTAGACATATTTTATACGCATATTTTAAGTGTTTTTAGCATGGTTTTTTTGCTTGATTGGTATTATATATCATCTTTTTTGTGTGTTTTCAGATTTAAGAGGATCCAATTTTGAAGAATTGTGCGCGCATACTGGACGGGATGCCCATATCGCCTGAATATCCGAACTGAATTGTTTTTTTTGAAGTGGCCAGAAGGGAGATTAGGTGGCTGCTGCCTTTGACTTTTTATGTGAGCTTAAACTATTTTCTTTTTGTGGGCTTAATTAGATCCTTATTTGCCCAAGGCCTGTGCGCCAGATTAGATTATGTTTTGTTATTTATTTCCTTATCTTATATTAGTAATAGATATATACTTGTTAATAGACAACATTCACGCCACTTTTGAAGAATAGAGGCTGGACGCAATTCAAGTTTTACTTTCTCTAGTCTTTTTCGCTATTTTTCTTTTATTTTATTTGTTTTATATTATTATGTGTTCTAGCTAATTTTGTTTATTCCAGCGACGATTAAGGAAGCACAATAGCAAGATTATTCTGTGAGATCTAATTTGTTCTTATACTTTATTTTATGCTTGCATCTGCAATTCTCCGTGTTTATCGTTATTAATTGTTTTAATCCATTAGGTAGTGCGGAATATTTAGTGGGTTAGAATTAATTATACAATCAATTATATCGGTCATACGTAATCGTAGTTTAGGTTTGATTAGTGGTAAATTGACACATCAGGGTCAAGGAAAAAGCAGTCTTAATTCAATAATCCTACGTAAGAGTTTATTGGTTTTGAATCGGGTTTCTCTAGAAATTAATGTTGTCGACTCATTAAATCTATAGAGCGTCTCTTACGGTTGTCAGTCGATTAGGGTAGTAATTAGTAAAGCGTCTTCCTCGTTACCGAATAATTAATGAGAAATAAGATCACGCCAGAAGCGTCTTCGGTGGTTATGACCGGTTTGCTTGAATGAATTAAAGTTATATTTGCATCAATGATAAGAATAATTAAGTTAGGGTGAACTTAATTGATTACTGAAATTCTTTATTAATTGTTGGAATTTTCTATTTATTTATTTAGGATTAGAACCTTTGCAATTCTTTTGGGTTTTATTTATTTATTTCTATGTTAGTATTTTCATATTTTCCCTATAAATTTCGTTTGTTTAGTTACCTTGCAGGTTGAATTTTAGGAGAATTCTCACCGATCCCTTGGTAGATGATTTTGCTTGCTGCTGTCTGCACAGTGTGGGCATACCGACTGACCGCCGGATATTTTTGGTGTAAAACGACGCACAAAATTTTGGCGCCGTTGTCGGGGATCGATTTTTAAGTAGTAATTTTCCTATTTTTCGATTTGCTTTATTTTATTTTATTTATTTTTGTTTGTTATTGATCTAGAGCTTAAGTTGATAATATTGTTATTATACACTATTTTAAATCAAATACTACTAATATTTAAATTAATATTTTTTTTTGTTACCAATTAATTTAACTTCTAAATACTAACATTTTGATATTTTTATGTAATTTAAAACTTTAAAAATAGATAAATGAAAACTTGACTCGTGCATCGCATGAGGGAGCATATACTAATTTAAATCAAAGTGCCAATTTTGCCAGCCCATCTTCAAATCTCCAAACGGTGTCGTTAACATTTCCACCTCACCAAGCAAAGCTGAACCGTATAACATCTAAATTCCCGTACAGGCCATGTTTCTAAAGTTCAAATACAACAGAGCTACATTATTTATTTCTTATTCGGAAAAAGTAAACTCAGGTAAACAAACATAAAGAGCTACTCAAACTTAAAAACACGCTGCCATGGTTTTCCAATTCCTTTGCTGTTTCCTGCTCAATTTTCAAGCTTCTCCACTTCACAGTACCAAACAAAATTCTTACTAAAATGGTAATTGAACAATATTATCTTAGAAACAACATACAACATTGAAATATCTTACTTGAATCTTATTGGGAAAATCGACGTTTGATTTTCTGCAACTCTGCATGTGCTTGTTTCATGTTGATTCTATCCCCGGGAGAGTCCGCGGAGCATTTCAGAGCCAGTTCAAGTATGGATGACACACACTGCATATTCTTGTCAATCTGCTCTTCCTCCAAATTCATGACTAAGTGTGCATCTATCACTTCATTTGGGATCTCTAGAAGAGAGAGTTCTACCCATCTCTTTAAGCTCATATCTCCGCAAAACATATCATCACTAGGCCTTTTTCTCGTAAAAGTTTCAATTAGCATCACCCCGTAGCTATACACATCACACCTTGTTGAAAGTAGCCCTTCTAAACCATACTCTGGAACAACAAAAATCATGATGTATGTAGTAAGGAAGACACAATTAATTAATTGAAAGTGAAGTGCAATCAATATATTTAGAGTAACTTCACCTGGAGCGATGTAACCCAATGTTGCTAGCGTGTTGGTTAACACAAAGCTATCTCCATCGCATAACAACTTTGCTATCCCAAAATCGCTTACATGGGCTACCATGCCTTCATCTAACAACACATTACTAGGCTTCAAGTCGCTGTGGACAATGGGCATTGAATAACCGTGGTGAAGATACTCCAAAGCAGATGCAACATCTATCATTATATTCAATCTTTCCATCAGATTCAAGCAATAGTTGTGGGAATATAACCATTTTTCAAGGTTTCCCTTTGGCATATATTCAAGTACTAATGCCTTGAAATCTTCATTAGAGCAACTGCATATGACGCTTGTCAAATTCCTATGTCGAATACTACGTAGTATCTCACATTCGACATCAAATATTCTTGAAATACCTTCTAGCTGCATATTAAACACCTTGACAGCGATATCCTTCCCATTGTTAAGAATTCCTTTATAAACAGAGCAAGAACTCCCAGTACCAAGTAAATTGCTTTCATCGAATTCTTCTGTTGCTTGCATCAGTTCATAATAAGAGATTCTTTCCGGCACAATGAATATCAACTCATCAACTTCTCTAGTCGTCATATCTTTCCTTTTGTTTCTGACAATTATAAAGGCTAAAGAAACAACTAAGATGAAAGCCACAACCCCAAAAATAATAAATGAAGCTCGCTCCACCTTCTTTCTCTTTGATTTGTGATTAGAAATTGAAGAGCAAATTTGGACATGGAACTTGGGGATTCCGCACAATGCCTCATTACCCTTAAAAGAATCCATAGTGAAGTTTCTAAAAGAACCTCCATTAGGAATTTCTCCACTTAAATTGTTGAAAGAAACATTAAAGTAGTCAAGGTGTTGAAGTGCTTCTAAAGATTTTGGAATTGAACCAGAGAGGTTGTTGTAGGATAAGTCAAGAGTTACCAAACTGATCATGCTTTTCACAGACACGGGAATAGAACCTTCTAGTCTATTATTTGCCAAAGATAGATTAATCAAATTCTGCAACTTTCCGATAGTGCTTGGAATAGACCCTGACAAGTGATTCATTGATAGATTTATATAGATCGCTGCTCCTAAGTTACTCATCTCTAGAGGTAGTGACCCATTCAATGAATTTGAGGACAGGTCTAGATTGATCAAATCTTTTAGGCCCCATAAGCTTGATGGTATGCTTGAATTCAACATGTTAGATTCCAGATTAAGATGTCTTAAAGAAGAGACATTTCCCAGACATTTAGGAATTGGGCCTGAAAATTGATTCCCCCTATTAAGAAAAGTATTGAGGCTGAATAGATCACATATAGCATGTGGAATGGTGCCTCCCAACATGTTATTAGACAGACTTAATCCTTGAAGTTCATGCAGATGTTTGATAGTTAGTGGAATATTACCGGATAACTCATTGACCTGCAAAGCCAGTGTCACCAAATTGCTTAAATTTCCTATTTCAATAGGAATGTTACCACTGAATTTGCATTTGTAGGCACCGAATGTTTGAAGTGAGGAAGATAAGTTCCCGACAGAAGCTGGAATGACTCCGTATAGAGGATTATCAGCAATTAACAAATCAGTTAGAAACCTGCAATTTGTCAATGAAGTAATGAAAGAAGAAGACGGTGACTGGGTAAGATTGTTTCTGAACAGAGAAAGATATTTGAGATGTCTTAGGTTGGCGAGATCAGTAGGTATATAACCATTGAACTTGTTCTCCTCAAGTGCGAGTGATGTGAGTTGAGAACAGTTAGAGATAGAGTTGGGTATTGCTCCACTCATGTAATTTCCCCCAAGATAAAGTTCTTCAAGAGAGGGAGAACCATGGCATACGTGGGTTGGAAGAATGCCTGACAGAGCATTGCCAACAAGTGAGAGAATCTCAAGAGTTGAAATGTTGAAGAGCTCTTGTGGAATCGAGCCACTCAAGCTGTTCCATTGTAGTAGTAATGTCTCCAGTTGGTAAAGTTGGCCAAATTCAGAGGGAATAAGCCCTGCAAAACATGAGATTTGGGATAAAGGTCAAAACTGTAGCTAAAATATAGGTAGATACGAGTAATTATGTTCGTATAATTAAAGATATATATGTAGGCTGAAAATCATGTAATTAAACAGGTAATTGTTGACAAGCTCAAGATGCATAATTTGCATGCACTCGTTTAAGTTTAAGTTAGTGGCGTTTTACTAAAAAGATGCACAAAAATTATTCAGTTGTGTACCTGTCAAGTAGTTTTCCGAGAGTTCCAAAGTTGTTAGCATTGTAAAATTCCCGACATCCCTTGAAAGATTCCCCGCGAATTTGTTGCGCCAAAGTAGTAAGGTTTGCAGAGAAGACATATTCGTGAAAATACTGAAATCAACTGATCCCGCAATCTCATTATATTCTGCACCAAACTCAACCAGACTCTGAAGATTGCCAATCTCATGTGGTATTATACCTGCCAAAAAAGTGTCATGAAATCAGACCTAATCTGTACAAATTTATGTCAATCTAATGTGATACGAACTTGAACCATACCATTCAACTTGTTACCACCAAGATATAACCCCTGAAGAGATGTTAAGTATCCGATTTCTGAAGGTATCTGCCCACTAAAAGAGTTGTAAGAGAGGCTCAAAACCTCAAGTCGTGAACATTGGGATATATTTCTGGGAATCGTACCACTCAGCCGATTTTCAGAAAGAAGAATCATAGCAAGAAATGGAAGATTACGGCACATGTCTGTTGGAAGACTTCCACTCAATTCATTGTTTCTCAATGCTATAGCTACAAGGGTCGATATGTTGAATATGGCTGATGGTATAGCACCAAAGAGATGATTGAATTGAAACCGTAGAGTTTGTAGACTTTGAAGTCTCCCCAACTCTTTTGGAATTTCTCCACTTAGAGAATTGGAAGATAAGTCAAGAAATTGTAGGTTTGTTAGGTTTGAGAGCGATTTTGGGATGGAACCTATGAAGCTGTTGTTGCGTAAATTCAAGTACTCTAATTTTGGTAGCTGACCAAACAACGGAGGGATGTCTCCGGTGAAGTTGTTGAGTCGGAGAGATATGAACTTCAAACGGCGAAGGAAAGACAGCTCATGAGGCAAATCTCCATGGAAAAGGTTGCTGGTGAGGTCGAGGGAGACGAGGAAGGAGAGGTGTCCGAGCTGTGGTGGAATGGTGCCGGAGAGAGCCATGTTGGAGAGATTCAAGGCAGCTACTCTTCGGTGGCGCAAGCTGCAAGCGACGCCAATCCAGTTGCAGACGGAGCTCGAATTGGTCCAATTAGTTGCAAGTATGCGAGAAGGGTCGGAGGTGATGTGTTGTTTGAGTGAAAGAAGGGCAGTTTGATCAGTGGCAAGGCTCATAGGTTGTTTGGCTACACAAGAAAGCATTTGGAAGGTTATGGTGAGGAATGCAAAAATGCAATAAAGCTTTTTCTCCATGGCTGCAAATTGTGATTCTATTATGATAATTAAGTCCCTAATAACTGTATGCAATAATCATCATATATACACAAATATTACAAGGCTTGCTTGACTTGAGAATCTTCATGGGTGTGGTTTTTTGTTTTTCCTTTTGAGTCAAGTCCTCGTTAATTAGGTGCTATTTCCCCAATCACTTATTGAGACTGAGACGAAGACGAAGACTTGAGATTGAGAAAAAGACAAAGATGTACGGAGACGGAGACGAAGACTTGAGACACAGGCGAAGACGAAGACTAGAGATGGAGACGGCCACAACATATCACACATTGATCGATATTATTGTGCTGATTTAGTTTTCATTTGACTGTATTTCATTTTCTTAATTAATCCTAAACAAATATGTTCAAAAAAAAAAAAATTAATTCTAAACAAATCTAAAAAGAATACATAAACTCAATTTCGCATAAGACAAGGATGTTGGATGTATATAAATTACTGGTGATTTAGGCTTGGAGTTTTGTATTTACTCATCAATTAAAGGGCAAATATCATATGAAACCCTAAATTATATTAGCTTTATAAAAAATATCCTTAATTATAAGAAATATTTTTTAAAAACCACAAACTATTAGATTTGTATGAAAAATATGTTGTGTCCATTTTTCAGTCCTCAAAATCATGATGTGGCTCGCCGAATGCCACCGTATAATTTATATTTTACTTTTGTAAATGACATGGCACAAAATCACAATGTTTTATGCCATATCATTTAAAAAATTAAGTCGACGTTACTGACTTTAACGCGATTTGAATCAACTGACGTGACACAAAATGATGTCACTTAAAATGATATAACACAAAACGACATCATTTTGAGTCATGTCATTTGAAACAATAAAATATTACTTATACGGTAGCATTCGGCGAGCCACATCATGATTCTAGAGACCAGAAAATAGACGCAGAACATTTTTGATACAAGCCTAATAGTTTGGGATTTTTAAAAGAGTTAATATATAGAAGTGTCCACTTTCATATTGTAAAATTAAAATCTAGCCTATGAAATAAAAATATTTAAAAAATGATCAATGTTTTTTAGCAGAAGTACAAAATTAACCTAACATTAAAATATAAAATCTTAACCACTCATCCCAAAGCCAAAAAAATAAATAAAAAAATTTCTGGTTGTGAAATGTGCGAATTTTTAAAGGGGTGATGTTTAAAGGGCAAATTGGTAACAATGGCCATTTTTTTAATTTTTTTTATCTTAGTGGACAATTTTTAATTTTACTAAAACAAATAGGCTATTTTCAAAATTGGGTATACTTCGTTAATGAGATGGCAGCCAGATTGAGAGGGAAGTTTGAAGTTCATAACGAAACAGATAAATTTGTTGTCAATGTGAGATTTAGAACATGTAATTGTAGATTTGCGATGTCAATCTAACTGCCATTTTAGCAACGTTTTGGGGGTTAAATTCGTAGAGTACAAAATCAGAAAAAATACAAAGTTCGAGTATTTATATGCAAATTTTAAAGTTGGGGTGCAAAACTAGAAAATGAAAAAAAATCGAGTATTTACAGACCAATACCCCTAAAATTAACCCTAACAAAAATATTGAACTGTAAAGAAAATTCATGTTTGTTCTGTGTTTATCTTCCAAAAAGTACAACAAAGTATGCAAGAAGAAATAAATAGATTGTTATCCTAATTTGTCCAATTTGGAAACATGTGTTATTAAACAATTACCCCAAACACCACAATCCACCCCGTTTTGAAAATCATCCTCACCCCCAAAGACTTGGTCTCCCTTGAAACCAAGCTGTACTGTGAAACATGTATTAATTAAAGGTATACAAATTCTTATTATAATGATTCAAAGCATTAGGACTGGAAAATAACATTAACCCCTCTGACGGTTCAATCAATTTGTATTGCAGATCTTTTCTCTTTAACAAGTTATTCTTTGTGGAACTTATCTTAGTGGAGCAATAATCTTGGTGGAGCAATATCTTAGTGGAGCAATATTATGATAATCATAAGTTTGTATTTGTATTCTAAAATGTCGTCCTTCCATTATTTCTTGGGTCAATAAAGCTTTAATTTGAGATTTATTTGTTTATAAAGAATATAATTTCTAGTTTTTTCTTATATTTTGTTTATTTAAATGAAATGTTCAAATAATACCAACTCTTACTTCAAAGTAGCATCAATTATTGCCAACAATACCTAATGTTGTCCTTTCTTGTAAAATTATGTAAATTATCTATGCACGATTTTTTTTTCTTTCACAAATTCTGCTGTAAAATTCAAAAATTTCTAGAGAATGAAATACCCATGTATATAGAAAAGGTGATTATATTACGTACCAAAATAATTTTCAAAATATATATATTTGAGATCTATGCACTTGACCAGCCAATCCGAGAGAGTTAGGGCTAAAAATTTTCAACTCGATAAAAATTATAACTCGAATAGCTCGTAACCGAATAGCCCGACACCCAATAGGGTCGGCCCGAAATTAACCCGAAACCCTATAGGGCTAACCCGAAAATAATGTGTTTGCTTGATTATATGAAAATTTTCTCGTTATTTGATTACTTGCTTATAAAATTAGTACAATAAGATGTTTTTTCTAAAAGTTTGTGAAATGTATTTTGATTCAATATTAGAAATTCAATATTATAAAGTTATACTCATCATTTCACTTCTCTGTATTTTTAATCCAATATTTAACATAAAATATTTAAACGTAAAAATTAAAAAATGATACTCATTTAATAAAAATGTTGCATCTTTATACCTCTAAGACTTGCATATTAGTTATTATGTAAGTCGATATTAAAATGTTACTTATTTACGCGTGTATTTATTTATTACAAATATAATATCATCAAGAGAAATATAATAAATATTTTTTAAAAAATAAATTTTTGAGTTTCGGCTTATTACAATTGCTTTTGCATTACAGAGTGTTATAGAGTGAGTTTTCTTTTTTGAGATTCTGGTTACTGAAGTGGTGAGAGAAACTTGAGAGATCTTGATAGATTAGTCTTCTCTTTCATCTTCTTGAGTGAATCTTGTACTTGTAAACATTAATTCTTCACAGTTCTAATTGATATTTGGTGACTCTGCTGTGGACGTAGGTTGATTTTAACCGAACCACGTATATATTATGTTCTTGTTAGGGCATTGGATTTCTTGTTTGTGTGTATCTGTTCTTGGAGCTATTTTGGTGTAGGCATAACATGAGCCATCAGCATCGAGTGTAATTACTTCCCAAATCATCTAAGACATAAATCGTTGGGTAATGAGCTGCAAAGTGTTGGGTTTTCTTGGCCCCAATAAAATGAAATTCTGTACTAGCAGTTTTCATACAAAAGATGGAAATTCTACAAACAAACTCTGGCTCATTCAATAAGGCTATTAATGCCATCATTTTTTTCATTTGATAAATTAATTAAATTAAAAAATTGTATTATTATGGATTCAAAACTGAAACTTTTAGCTTGAAACTTTTATCGTTGTGACAAGTAATGTTTCTAGTTCACATGCCCACCAAAATATTTTTATCCAAGCATGTATATTTTAGTAATTATATATATTGCATTATAAACTACTATTACTGATCAATCTCTTGAATTTATATCAACGAGCCCAATTTTGCCAGCCCATCTTCAGCATCTTCAAACTTCCACCTCACTGAGCAGAGCTACACTACACTATTCCTTCAACTGTATCATCTAAATTCCCGAAGCTGCTATACTGAACTAGAAGAGATGAAAGGTGATTAGATAATTATAGTTGGATGATATGGAATTAAAAACAAATCTGCAGCACTCCTTATTGAATCTTGAAATACCTTCAGATAAAATCTGGAAATTGAATTTGGCCACCGGGGGGCTTAGCTCACCTGGCCACCGGGTCCTCACTTAAGTGATGAGACCCGGGTTCGATCCCCTTTGGGAGCGAAATTGGTGATTGGAGTGATAAGGTGGGCTTGGTGAATTCTTGGAGTATTTGGGGAATTAATTGTTAACATCTAAAATGGTAATAGAACAATATTATCTTAGAAATAAAATAGAACTTTGAAATAGTTTACTTGAATCTCATTGGGAAAATCGATGTTTGATTTTCTGCAACTCTGCATGTGCTTGTTTCATGTTGATTCTATCCCCGGGAGAGTCCGCAGAGCATTTCAAAGCCAATTCAAGTATGGATGATACGCACTGCATATTCTTGCCAATCATTTCTTCCTCCAAATTCATGACTAAGTTGGCATCCATCACTTCATCCACGATCTCCATAAGTGAGAGTTCTACCCATCTCTTTAAACTCATATCTCCGCAAAACATATCATCACTGGGCCTTTTTCTCGTAAAAGTTTCAATTAGCATCACTCCGTAGCTATACACATCACACCTTGTCGAAACTAGCCCTTCCGAACCATACTCTGGGACAAAAAAAATCATGATGCATAATATATAGTGAGGAAAACACAATTTCATTGATTTAAAGTGAAATGCAATCAATAAATAAATCAATATATGTAAAGAAACTGTACCTGGAGCGATGTAACCCAATGTTGCTAGCGTGTTCGTTAACACAAAGCTATCTCCATCACATAACAACTTTGCTATGCCAAAATCGCTTACATGAGCTACCATGTCTTCATCTAACAACACATTACTAGGCTTCAAGTCGCTGTGGACAATGGGTGTTGAATAACCATGGTGAAGATACTCCAAAGCAGATGCAACATCAATCATTATATTCAATCTTTCCATCAGATTCAAGCAATAGTTGTGGGAATATAACCATTTTTCAAGGTTTCCCTTTGGCATATATTCAAGCACTAATGCCTTGAACTCTTCATTGGAGCAACTGCTTATGACACTGGTCAGATTTCTGTGTCGAATGCTACGCAGTATCTCACATTCGACATCAAATCTTCTTGAAATACCTTCTAACTGCATATTAAACACCTTGATAGCAATATCCTTCCCATTATTTAGAATTCCTTTAAAAACAGAGCAAGAACTCCCAGTGCCAAGTAAATTGCTTTCACTAAATTGTTCAGTTGCCTGCAGCAGCTCATAATAAGAGATTCTTTCCGGCACAATGGATATCATCTCATCAACTTCTTTAGTTGTCTTATCTTTCCTTTGGTATCTGACAACTATAAAGGCCAATGAAAAAAGTGAGATAAAAGCCACAATCCCAAAAACAATAAATGAAGCTCGTTCCACCTTCTTCCTCTTTGATTTGTGATTCGAAATTGCAGGGCAAATCCGGACATGGAACCTCGGGATTCCACACAATGCCTCATTACCCGTAAAAGAATCCGTAGTGAAGTTTCTAAAAGAACCACCATTAGGAATTTCTCCACTTAAATTATTGAAAGAAACATTAAAGTAGTCAAGGTGTTGAAGTGCTTCTAAAGATTTTGGAATTGAACCAGAGAGGTTGTTGTAGGATAAGTCAAGAGTTACCAAACTGATCATGCTTTTCATAGACACGGGAATAGAACCTTCTAGTCTATTATTTGCCAAAGACAAATCAACCAAATTCTGCAACTTCCCAATAGCGCTAGGAATAGAATCTGACAACTGATTCATCGATAGGTTTATGTAGATTGCTGCTCCTAAGTTACTTATCTCTTGAGGTAAACACCCATTCAATGAATTCGAGGACAGATCTAGATTGATCAAATCTTTTAGGCCCCATAAGCTTGGCGGTAAGCTTGAATTCAAAATGTTGGAGTCTAGAAAAATATTTCTCAAAGAAGAGACATCTCCCAAACATTTAGGAATCGAACCAGAAAATTGATTCCGGCTTATAGATAGAGTATCGAGGCTGAATAGATCGCAGACAGCATGTGGAATGGAGCCTCCCAACAAGTTATCAAACATATATAATCCTTGGAGTTCATGCAAATGTCTGATAGTTAGTGGAATATTACCAGATAACTCATTGATAGTTAAATCCAATATAATCAAATTGCTTAGATTGCCTATTACAACAGGAATGCTGCCACTGAATTTGCAGCTGAAGGCAAGGAATTCTCGAAGTGATGAAGATAAATTCCCAACAGAAGTAGGAATGATGCCATATAGAGGATTATCACCAAATTCCAACCGAGTTAGAAACCTGCAATTTGACAACGAAGTAATGAAGGAAGAAGACGGTGCCTGGGTCAGATTGTTGCTGCCCAGTTCAAGTTTTTGGAGAAGTCTTAGGTTGCCAAGATGAGTAGGTATATAACCACTGAATTTGTTGTTACGAAGTGATAGCATTGTGAGTTGAGAACAGTTAGAGATAGAGTTGGGTATTGCTCCACTCATGGAATTTCCCCCAAGATACAATCTTTGAAGAAAGGGAGAAGCATGGCATAAATGGGTTGGAAGAACCCCTGACAGAGCATTTTCAACAACTGAAAGAATCTGAAGAGTTGAAATGTTAAAGAGCTCATGTGGAATCGAACCACTCAATCTGTTAAAATCTAAATCTAAACTGTCCAGTTGGTAAAGTTGGCCAATTTCAGAGGGAATAAGCCCTGCAAAAGATTGAGATTTGGGACAAATTAAGGTTTTATTATTTCAAAACTGTAGCTAAAATATAGGCAGATACGAGTAATCATGTTTGTATAATAAAACAGGTAATTGTGGACAAGCTCAAGATGCATAATTTACATGCACTCGTTGTTTTGACTTACTAAGTCGTACAGTACCTGTTAAGTAGTTTTCTTGGAGTTCCAAGCTGGTTAGCATGGTAATATTCCCGACGTCCCTTGTAAGGTTCCCCGTGAATTTGTTGCGCCATAGTGCTAAGATTTGCAGAGAAGACATATTCATGAAAATACTGAAATCAATTGAGCCCCCAATCTCATTCTGTTCAGCAGCAATTGCAACCAGACTCTGAAGATTGCCAATCTCATGTGGTAGTATTCCTGCCAAAAAAGTGTCATCAAACTAATCTCATTTACACAAATTTATGTGATAAGAACTTTAACTCATACCGTTCAAATTGTTAGTACCGAGATATAAAATCTGAAGAGATGTTAAGTAGCCGATTTGTGAAGGTATCTGCCCACTAAAAGAGTTGAAAGAAAGGCTCAAAACCTCAAGTCGTGAACATTGGGATACATTTGTGGGAATCGCACCACTCAGCTGATTTTTAGACAAATGAATCCCAGTAAGAGATGGAAGTTTACTGCACATGTCTGTTGGTAGACTTCCACTCAATTCATTGCCTGTCAAATCTATAGCCACCAAGCTCGATATGTTGAATATGGCTGATGGTATAGCACCGGAGAGACGATTGAATTCAACATACAGATTTTTTAGACTTTGAAGTCTCGCAAACTCTTTTGGAATTTCTCCACTTAAAGAATTGGAAGATAAGGAAAGAAATTGTAGGTTTGTTAGGTTTGAGAGTGATTTTGGGATGGAACCTGTGAAGCTGTTGTTGCGTAAATTCAAGTACTCTAATTTTGGTAACTGACCAAACATCGGAGGGATGTCTCCGGTGAAGTTGTTGAGTCGGAGAGATATGAACTTCAAACGGCGAAGGAGAGACAGCTCTTGAGGCAAATCTCCATGAAAAAGATTGCTTTTGAGGTTGAGGTAGATGAGAAAGGAGAGGTGTCCGAGCTGTGGTGGAATGGTGCCGGAGAGAGCCATGTTGGAGAGATTCAAGGCAGCTACTCTTTGGTGGCGCAAGCTGCAAGTGACGCCAATCCAGCTGCAGACGGAGCTCGAGTTGGTCCAATTCGTTGCAAGTATGCGAGAAGGGTCGGAGATGATGTGTTGTTTGAGTGAAAGAAGGGCAGTTTGATCAGTTGCAAGGCTTGTAGGTTGTTTGGCTACACAAGAAAGCATTTGGAAGGATATGGAAATTAGGAATGCATATGCAAAAATGCAGTGAAATTTTATCTCCATGGCTACAAATTGGAGGGTGTGATTCTATTATAAAACTGCAATAATCATTTCCTTATATAAGGCTACATTCATGACATCTCTGTTTTGTGTGGACTGTTGTCACATCGTGGAGAACGTGAAACTCGTGCACAATTCCACACACCATTTTGTGTTTTTCCTACGCACATCACATTACTCATCTCAACGCCAAAGGGTCGATTTCTTAATAATGGCAGCAAAAAGATTTTTGGTTAATAATTGTTTTTTTGTTTTTAATTTATTTTTTTATATTTTTGCTTTCTGATGTATAAGTATGTATAAGGTTCCCCGCAGACCATACGCCATTACTTTTATGTCACCAATATTGTTGCTAAATATGTATATATAAGCATGTATAAGGTTCTACAATCAAGTTTATAATATATGATTGTATGATATTATATAATCAAGTTACATATGATTATCCTTCCTTCTTTTATTAAAAACAAAAAAACACAAAAACTAATTTATGTATTTAAATAATTGTCATATATAGGGGAAAGGTAAAATCAGTACACTACTTAATTAAGATATAAAATAAGAATCATTTTCAACCCTTAGATCATCAAGATCTACGGTTGATTCATCATCATGTTCGATAAATTCATAGTCCTGAGTTCGAATCTCAAAGGTAGAAAAAAATTATATATATATATATATATATATATATATATATATATATATATATATATATAGGAATGGGATCATATAGATCCCAATGCTTATAAATTTATAATAGATCCCTAGATCCAAATCTTGACCACACATTTATGACATGTGGCGCATCAAGATGGTGACACGTGGCAAGGAGCTTCCAAGCATTCCAAGGCAAAATCTGGAGGGATAAAATTGAAATGTAATTTTCGGATTTAATAATTAAAAAAAATATATATTTTTTTTAGATTTTCTCAAAATAGTATTTTAGATGCATATAGTTTCACACAAAGATGCATAAAGTTTTCACATGAAATGCATAACTTTGAACAGAAAAATGCATTTAATTTTTCCAGTTTTGGTATTTTCACCACCCCACCCCATACCACCCCCCAATCCAGCCCACACCACCCCCCAACCCTCCCCATTACCACCCCCCAAAAATAGGCATGTTTCACATGCATATAAAATCAAACAAAAATGCATAAAGTTTTCACATAAAAATGCATTAAATTATACAAAAAATGCATTTAATTTTAATAAATCTGGTAGTTTCGCCACCCCACCCCTGCCCCACCCCCACCCCACCCACCCCCCACCCCCAAATTTTTTTTTTCAAAAACTGATTTTCTGATTGCTGGCCCACCCCCCACCCCCAAATTTTTTTTTTTTTTAAACCTGATTTTCAAAAAAAAAAATGGGGGGTGGGGGGTGGGTGGGGGTAGGGGTGGGTCAGTGGTCAGAAAATCAGTTTAAAAAAAAATTAGGGGGGTGGGTGGGGGTGGGGTGAAATCTTATGCATTTTTATATGAAACTTTATGCATTTTGATATGAAAGTTCATGCATTCTCGTATGAAACTTTATGCTTCTAAAATATACCTATTTTGAGAAAATCTATATATATTTTTTTTTTAATTTCGAAAATTACATTCCAATTTTACCCCTCTCCAGATTTTGCCTTGAAATGCCTTGCCACGTGTCACCATCTTGATGCGCCACATGTCATAAATATGTGGTCTAGATTTGGATCTACAGATCTATTATAAGCATAGGGATCCACCGGAACCCAACCCTATATATATATATATATATATATATATAGGGTGCGGTTATAGTGAGAACCACACTTATCGTGAGAACATAAGAACCATTAAAATCAATGCATCTACTATATAAATTAATGCATTTGCTATTAAATTTAATGCATCCGAAAATAATAAATTTTTTGCTCCCTTCAGGATTCGAACCCAGGATCTGCATTCATCCACCAAGATGATGCATCCACCGTAGATCTTGATGATCGAATGGTTTAAAATGGTTCTCTGTTCTAATTTTATTTAGTGGTTCTTATTTGAACCTCTCCCTATATATATATATATATATATATATATATAGGGATGGTATCAAGTGAGAATTTAGAAATCTGTGACACCTAAGAACAATCATATACCATTGATTATAGTTGATCCAATGGTTGTCATTAATAGAATTTTAATAAAAATTATATTACCCTATTAAATCTAAAGTATCGATTAGTATGAATAGGGTCATGCAAGTAATTAACTATGTGAATAAAAAAGGAATTAGATTTGAGATTTAATGAATCCTGATTTACCGCATTGACTAAAAGGAAGAAATCATTATTTGGGTTAAATTAGCATCTTTTCACCTATCATTTATCCTTTTATCTTCTTCTCTATTTTTCTGCCGCCATTACTGAGGAAGAAGAAATTTTCGGCCAACAAGAAATTTCTGTTACTTGGGTGACCGCTATTCATCTATATCGGCTGAAAGATCCGGCAATCGAACAAGGTTTGAGATCCTACCCTTGTTTTTTTTTTCATACTTCATGTTTCGATGAACAAGAAATTTCCGTCACTTACAGAGGTCGTTATGCATGTTTTTTTTTGTACAACTCTTGTAAATCCGGAGATGTGGAGTAATATTTGTTCATCTTTTCGGTGGATTGTAGGGAGATTTGTTTAGATGAACATTGTAGTGTTGACTTGACTCCGCCACTTAATTTGAAAGTGGTAGTAGGACCACCAAGCGAGCCGACGACCATAGGCACCAAGGTAAATTAAAATAAGTATATCAAATTTTGACATTATAGTATCTGTGCATTTGAATAAACACAGGTCTTTATGTTTGTTCATCTGAATATGGTGAAGTGCATATATTTACATGTATGTTGTTCATGCAAACAAGTGGCACATTATTGTATGTTGTTCACATGAATATGGTTTATTCACATGAATATTCGGATTTGAACATATGTTGTTCATGTGAACATAATGTCACATTATTGTGTGTTGTTCACTAATGATCATATTGTTCGTGTACGGTATTCTTTGTCTTGGACACTACAATAGACCCTTCAAATGCGTGTGAATTAGTGAAGTATGAAAAATTGGTTGATGTGTTGGTATGTGAGCAAATATGCATTTAAATTTCCTATAATTTTATATATTTTAATCATGTGTGTTTTTTTAGTGTTTTTTGTTGTCAGAGTATCTTTTGGACCATCAGGAATTTGCAAAGGCAAACACGATATCAAGAGCCCAAGTGCAACATGTAAATATGAAATGGGCAGACAACAAAAACATTATGGGCGATGGATCAACAAGTTGAAAATGTGGAATGTCGTCGTCGTCTCCGCGTCATATGAGCCGTATGCGAGTTAGATATTGTGGCACGATTTTAAGTTGCGAGTACAATGATGTGAGGGGAGGGCTGCTGAAATGTGCATCTACACATTATCGGGAGTTGTGTGCAAGAATAGTAACTTCAATGCTAACTATGTTTTTCTTGGATGAGACAAGTCAGTAATATGAACAAGTTATAAACTTTCAAAAAATACTATATTTTATGTCATATTTCAATAAAGCACAAACTCATGATTGCATTTGGTAGTTGAAATCAAAGTCTATTCATTTTTAATTGTTCTACTTTGCTTCTCTAAAAAAAATTGTTCTACTTTGCTCATATACTTATGAAAAAATGTGCATAAATTTGGTTATGCACTGTTGTTAAGCAATATCAAATACTTCTTCCTGTATTTTTTTAGTGTTTATAAATTTTGTTCCATGTTCGGAATTCATAACCAAAAATATATTCATTAATTGGAAAATGATTGTTCATATTTCAATACAGTCATGGATAAAAGGTAAGGTCAAAATTTTTCAAAGCATTAATCAATAAAAATCTACATTTATTTTATGCACACGAACAACATGCATGAACAATTCAATCACGAATGAACAAAGTTTATTCAATAAAGCAGTTGTTAAGCAAATGCACTTATGAAAAAATGTGCATAAATTCCTTGAATGTGACTTTATGTTCAAGCGAACAACAAATGTTGAGGTCACAAAATTCATGTGAACATGTGAAGATATATTTGACCAAATAACATATTCATTAATTGAAAAATACATGTTCATCAATTACTACAGTCATGAATAGATGTGTGATTATTCACCCACAAATTAGACGTGAGTTACAAACTTAGCAGTTTCCTTCTTCAATTTTTCGAAAGCGATGAACATAATTGGTGAAGAAAGAACTCTACTAACAATAAAAGAAAAAATCTACATAATCATGTGTTAGTGGGTCATTAAAGATATGATGGTTTGACCAAATCATAAATACCATAAATAAGAGATATTATCTTGCATGAAATAAGGATGTAACGGATCATAATAATTGATGATATACTACTATACCCCTTCAAGCCATATATACACGTTGAAATTGAAATCATATCACAATCGTTAGATTCCCAAAATCAAAGGCTAGGATTCATTCTTAGGTGTCACAAAATATTAGGGTTTTCACATGATCCTCTCCCTATATATATATATATATATATATATATATATATATATATATAGGGGTGCGCTCCAGTGAGACCCCCTATTTTTCGTGTTACATGAGTACAATGAATAAGCCATATAATACTAATGAACAAAACGTATATCTAATGAACAAGATGTAATACTGATGAAAAATAAAATTTAAAAAATTTGTAATGAATAAGACATATATACTGATGAACAGGGTCGTATATACTGATGAACAATGCAGTATATACTGATGAATAACAAAATTTAAAATATTCTGCTCCCTCTAGGATTCGAACCCTGCGAAAAAAAATCACCCTCCAGATACAATATCAGCCATAGGATTGATAAAATAAACGCACCAGATCGTGCCCTAGATCTCACTAAAATTAGGGGGTCTGATCACAACTAACACGGTGTAATCGTAGTATAAACAGTAATCGGATATCGTATCCACAGGGACTGTAAAACGAAATCACTCTATCTATCTCCTACACAGTCTTTCACAATATGCAAGTAAAACGATTATGAAGATGAATATTAAACTAAATTAACTAAATAAAACTAAAAAGCATGTAAACTATGACGAATAACTCAAATATAACGAAAGCTCTGACCCTAGGGATGTATTTTCACTAATCAACTATATGCATTCAACCTATTGATTCAATTACCAATTTTAATCCAACCCTGATGAAAGATCACTATTATCCACAAGCGTCTCTAACGACCACCTATGAACGTAGATTAATAAATCCCTTTTCACATTCAAGACTCCAAGGAATAAATTAACTCCCAATAGCACATAAAGAATAGCTTCCTATAGCTTCACCTATCGCATTCAAGACTCAAGGCTAACACTATATCATGCATTCCTGAATCGGCTGAACAATTATCGCATTCAAGACTCAAACTGAACAGCTAAACATGTAAATCATTGATCAGATAATTCACAAGAGATTAAGCACCAGGAATCATGAATCATAAGTTGGAGGGCAAATTGATATCAATAAATCAAAAACACATAATCAATCAGCTATATACAAACCCTAGGTTCAGATTAAAAGACTAGCCAGACATAATAAAATCAAACATAAACATAATTAAAAAGAATGCAATTGTAAAAACTAAATTAAATAAAAACTGAATTAAAACGATTGTAGCGACTTGAATCTTCAATCTTGATCCAAGCCTTGAAAACTGGAAAGCTAAAAAGTTCTAAAGCTATAAAACTGAAATATGAAAATTGAGAACTGAAAAACTAAAGCTGGGAACCCTAGATAGGTCAAAAGAAGACCTATTTATAGTGTCAGGGTAAAATACAGTGTTTGAAACCCAGAAGAACTCTAAAAATCGGAAAATCTCGCAAAACCGCCCATATTGGCGACCAAACTCGGCGATCGCCGAATTGGTCGCCGTTTTTGGTCTGAAAATCGGCCAAATTCGGCGCCCGCCGAATTTAACGCTCGTAGTGCAAATTTGAAACAGGAATTTCGGCGACCAACTCGGCGGTCGCCGTTTAGGTCGCCGAATTTTGACTGCTGCGCGCGACGTTTTTGTTTCGGCCATAACTTTTTCGTCCGAACTCCGATTTATGATCCGTTTGTGCTCACGAACTCGTATCGAGACGATCTACAACTTCTATTTCAGAACATTGTTCCAAATTCGAACTCAATAAATCTGAAAATTCCTTCAAAGTTCGAGTAAGAATCATGTTTCACAAGATAGAGCAAATTAAGCACAAAACAATCATCCAACACTCAATTTCCTATAAAATTAACATCATATGAACATTAAAAACCATGGAAATATGAGTGTTATCAACTCCCCCAAACTTAATCCATTGTTCATCCTCGAATAATGGGAAGAATAAAATCAATAACACGAATGGGCAGAAATTTGGATCACAGAGGCCTCAGAAAAAAAAAATAGAAAGTTAGAATTTTCAAATCTCCAACAAGTAAACACAAAGTTCACCAATTAAACACAACTTAAAGCAAAATCAACCTTGAATTTCAAACCATTGAATCTCACTATGTATGTGTATCACTCAACTCTCAATGTGTATGATGGGACGTGTATACTCTCATCGAATTCAATGCAATGCAGATCACTTACCATAGGCTTGCCAATCGTCTACAATCTCCATCGCTAAAAGTGTGCCAAGACTAAGATCAAATAGGTCTTTATTTTTGGGTTAATGTAGGGACATTGGTTAAGGTAGGGAAATATAGGCTAAGTGACTCAAATAAATCAACCTTATAGCTTCACAAATCAAGCATGGAATAAATTCCATCTTCCACCCAACTATGTCACCATAATCAACAAAAGTCAAGGGATTTAATCATCACAAAACAGAACTAAACACTCTTTTATGCTCTCCATTTATTTCCAACACACGAAGTCGATTTTCTAACAAATTTCTCAATATACACTCGACTTCACACTTTTCTTTTCTTTTTCTCTTTTTTTTTCTTTTCTTTTTCTTTTTTTTTCTTCCTCGACAATTTTTTTTTCTTTTCTTTTCACAACTTTTCTAGAGCTCATAAGAGTAAATAGTATCATAATATCATCCCTTCTTTTTCATGAACCACTATGATATTCACCACACAGAGATCCCCATATACTTCATCACCCCCTATCATCCGGCTAAAGAATAAAAGCTAAATAGGCTCAAAGAGGGTAACAAAGGATAATTTTTTTTCAAGGATAGTGTTTGGGAAAATAATGTGGCTAACAAAAGATGGCCTAAAATCATATCCTAATCCTGGGCACAACAGCAACCTCGACGCAGAAACCATGGCAAGTTCTAGAAGATCACTACATATGCATGACAAAACTCACAACAAAGAATAAACTGTGTATGATAAACAGTTATAGCTCAAATCCTCACAGGTTTATTCAACGTCCAAAAGTCAAGGTCAAAATCACTCTAGAATTATGCAAATTAGTTCCAATTATACTTAAATCATCAAAGAAAATCAAATTCCAATTTTTTTTTTTCATAGAAATCATCATTGGCATCTCACCAGAAATCTAATGGAGCAATAAACATCTCACAAACAATCACACACCACCAACCAAGCAGGATAAAACAATAAAGCTAACAAAAAGATAAAAGTGATACACATATCTACTCTCACCCCCCTCCTCCAAACTTATTACAGAATATAAGTTCGAAAATAAGTTTGGAGGGATGATGATATGTGTGTCACTACTCACATAAAAAACATGCTCCATGGTGGTGGTATGAACCAAGCGCGAGTTCCCGCATCTTCCAAGCTCAACGCTGCACTAAAAAAACCAAAACAAAGAAAACAAAGAAAACAAAGAAACAAAAAGAAACTAAACGAAAGGAAAACAAAACAAAGAAAATGGTTGGGTTACCTCCCAACAAGTGCTTAATTTAACGTCTAGAGCTCGACGATACCTCATGGTCTCAATGAACATCAAACGCAGCAGGCGTGACAGATCGCCTAACACGAACAGAGACAGAGGACTCATGTGCATCAGCTGCGTGAAAGACGACGCTTCCATTGGGCACATCTATCATAGCCCTCCCCGTAGCTAAGAATGATCGACCAAGAATCAATGGCGGATTTGTATCTTCAGGAATATCGAGGACCAAGAAATCCGTAGGGAAGACGAGCTTGTCAACCCTCACAAAGATGTCTTCAAGTTTTCCTCTCGGCTTCACTCTTGATCTATCCGTGACAAACATGGTTTTCGTACCTCAATTCCACATGATTTGTTGTCATTTCCCTTCATATTTTGCTTGCCAATGCGTGTTTGTACCATAATGTTGAGTTTTATGAAGATTTGATGTCTTGGTGTAGTTTTGGAGTAATTTCAGGAAAAATCAAGGATTAATTGGAGGATTTTGAAGATATTATATTGAAGTACGTCTCGAGAGGAATCCGTGAGCGCAAACGGCGATCAAATCCGAGTCCGGACGAGGGAGAACGGAGCAAAACGAGCGGACTGCGCATAACGCCCAGTAGCCCGCGGTCACCACCCGCGGCCGCGGGGTGGGACCGCGGGTCAGCTGCCCCCGACTCAGGAGACACCCGCGGTCACCACCCGCGGCCGCGGGGCGGGACCGCGGGTCCCCTGAGCATCCCCCACGTTTGAAGGCCGCGGACGCGGGCCGTGACCGCGGGAAAAGGGCGGGGCTTCCCCCAAGTGGGCCCCAGACGCGATTTTAGCCCCAAAACTCCATTTTTCCCTTCTTTTCTAAATCATTCAACACACACACCCACTTCATCTTCCCCAACTCTCCAATTCCAAACCCTAGCCTCCATTCTCTACCATTTTTTCTCTCTTCCACACACAAAAATCAAAGAAAGAAGGGGAAGACTTGGAAAGGAGCTCATCAAGACTACATGATTGAAGATCAAGATTATAGGATTTGTCTATGAATCTCTATCTCTCTATATCTTTATTTATGTTTTCTTATGACTTGAGATTTGCTTTTATTATGAATATGCTTGGCTAAAATCTCTTATCTTAGGGATTAGATTAGATGGATTTGTAATGGATTGATTTCTTTGTTCTATATATATCTTGATTGTGCTTATTGTTATCTTTTCAAGTCCTAGATTTATCTCTTGTATGATTGGTTGGCCACCTTTTGTGCATTTCTAATTTGTGATTTGAATCGGGAGAGGATAATTACAATAGATTAGGAGTTTGATACATATCATCTCAATAAACCGGGAGGTTGAGAGTTGGGTGAGGGCTTGTTGATCTTTTGTGCTCTTGGGAGTTATAGGTTAGAAATTGACCGGGGACGGCAATTATGACCCGTAATCTACTGTTTTATGTCATCCGGGAGGGGGCTAAAACTAGTGGGGAGATCGCCCTAGATAGGTAGGCCATATCAAGATTAATATTGCTTTAGATTGAAGTTCATTACGATCCATCGAAATCTAGTCCCTAGGATAACTTTCCTTCGAGTCATTCCCCAATTTGTTAACTAAAATTGTTTTGTTGTTATTTTAGTTTACTTGCTTTATTTAGCTTTGTTTTAGTTCTCAACACCTCTTCATCTTTGGTTGTCTAAATAGATTGAAAACAACTCATTAATAATATTTAGAAGTTTAAATTCACCAATCCTTGTGGGATACGACCTTGCTTCCCTATATTGCAACTACACCGTATACTTGCGGCGTGGTGAAAATAATAGCGAACAATCCGCCATTTGAATCTCCATCGAGGTCGGCTTGAGATCTCCAATTCCCAACCGCTTGAAAACAGAGATGGGCATCACATTGACACTTGCCCCTAGATCACAAAGAGCCTTGGGAAAGAGCTCTCCTCCAATCTCGCACTCAATGGTTCTTCTTCGATAGTAGCTTCATTGGCAGCTCAGTGCCCACAGCTGTCGCCTGCGGAATTTTCTTATCCTCATCACCCATCTTCTTGGTGTGAACAACTATATTTTCTTCTTTTTCCTTGGAATCCTGCAATTTTGAGAGAGTTTGAGGCTGTGCATGCCGGTCCGATTCTTCAAGTAGTCTCTTTAGCTCATCCACTATACGTCTATGCTCTGTCTCCTCGGGATTGGCAATTTTTTTCTCATTCTTGCAATGGGAGATCTCCAGCTTGATTTCCTTGGCATCCACCTTTTTGCTCGGCTTCACAGCACATTGCTCTTCAAGCACCTCCCTCTTCATCAGCCTACGGGGGAATGGAGCCTTTGGGATGTATTCCCTAAGTGGAATAGGAGCTTTGTATGGTTCCTCACTTGGTTGTTCGTTCTCCTTGCTCATTCTCCTATCTTTTGGAGACAGAGTGCCATCGAAAATAGCATTGCATTGGCCCTTTGGATTGACAGTAGTGTTGCTCGGGAATTGGCCCGACTTGTGCTGCGCAGCTGCTTGGTTGGCCATCTGACCAACTTGAGTCTCCAATATCTGCACTTGCTTGGACAATGCTGAAACATGATTTCCTAATTGACTCACTTGGGTCTCCATATTGGTCTTCCATGCACCTACATTCGTTTCCAAACCACCTATCTTTCCCAACACCTGCTTCATCATGTCTTCCATCGAATCTTTCTTTGGCTCATTGATAACTCCTCCGCTAGACACATAAAATCCAGGTGGAGGCTGCAAAGCATTGTTCGGATTGCCGTAAGAAAGGTTAGGATGTGGGCGTGCTCCTGGCTGGAACTGCTGCTGAAACTGCTGCCCTCTGTTGTACATTCCTGGCTGTCCTCGCTGGAAATTCTTATAGTTTCTGCCATTCACAAAATTTACATCTTCCATGACTGACGGATCTATCACAGCTTGCTCAGGACGTCCAACATTCAATGAACCAAGTTTTGTAGTCAACTCTGCCAGCTGTGTAGCCATTGCTGACTGCTGCGTAGCCATCGCTGCTTGTTGAGTGACCATTGCTGCAATAGGATCAGAACTGGAAGCAGCTGCAACCTTCTTCAATTGTATTCACTCAGATGGCCATTGGTAGCTTGTAGAAGCCATACTATCAATAATGTTCCATGCATCAGAGCTGCTCTTCTGAAGTAGAGAGCCACCTGCAGCTGTATCCATGTGCATCCTTGTACGCTCCCCGCAGGCATTGTAGAACATTATCACTAGCGTGCCTTCATCAAATCCATGGCTTGGGCACTTTCTGAGCTTCTCCTGATACCGCTCCCAAGTCTCCGCTAGCTTTTCTCCATCGTACTGTTGAAACTGCACGATGTCCATTTTCAACTTCAATGTAAGGCCAGGCGGATGGAACTTGCGTAGGAATGCATGAGCCAAGTCCTCCCACACGACATTATTTCCCAGCTGCAGCGTATGATACCACGACTTCGCCTTATCCCGCAGTGAAAAGGGAAAAAGACGAAGACGGATAATGTCGTCAGGGACACCATTCATCTTCACCGTGCTACACAGCTCCAGGAAATGCGCCAGGTGCGCATTAGGGTCTTCGATCGCCTGTCCACCATATTGGCTCTGTTGGACCATCGTGATCAACCCCGTTTTCAGCTCAAAGTTGTTAACGTTCACTCGTGGGGGCTCCTGGTACACATACTGTGGAATGAACGCTTCATTTATGGCTGGTTGTTTCTGAGCCTCTCTCGTCTCCTGTGCATCAAGCAGCTTCTTCAATTGCTCTTGCAGAGCTCGAATTTGGATTTGCTCTGGAGTAGCCATCGTTTCTGTCTCAGCTTGATCGTTCTGCTTCTTTAGATTGCGCAAGGTCTTGTTGATTTCAGGGTCTAACTCAAAGAGAGGATTCCCGTGAGATCGTGTGTTCATATGAAACCTACAGAAACAGCAAAAAGATCAGAAAAGAAAAATAAAAACAATAAAAAAAAAACTTGCAGTACTATAAAGTCCTATTGGAAATATTAAAGCAAAATCTAAACAGTCCCCGGCAACGGCGCCAAAAAGTTGATCACTATTTTATTAGCAACAAAAATACCGCAACTAACACGGTGTAATCGTAGTATAAACAGTAATCGGATATCGTATCCACAGGGACTGTAAAACGAAATCACTCTATCTATCTCCTACACAGTCTTTCACAATATGCAAGTAAAACGATTATGAAGATGAATATTAAACTAAATTAACTAAATAAAACTAAAAAGCATGTAAACTATGACGAATAACTCAAATATAACGAAAGCTCTGACCCTAGGGATGTATTTTCACTAATCAACTATATGCATTCAACCTATTGATTCAATTACCAATTTTAATCCAACCCTGATGAAAGATCACTATTATCCACAAGCGTCTCTAACGACCACCTATGAACGTAGATTAATAAATCCCTTTTCACATTCAAGACTCCAAGGAATAAATTAACTCCCAATAGCACATAAAGAATAGCTTCCTATAGCTTCACCTATCGCATTCAAGACTCAAGGCTAACACTATATCATGCATTCCTGAATCGGCTGAACAATTATCGCATTCAAGACTCAAACTGAACAGCTAAACATGTAAATCATTGATCAGATAATTCACAAGAGATTAAGCACCAGGAATCATGAATCATAAGTTGGAGGGCAAATTGATATCAATAAATCAAAAACATATAATCAATCAGCTATATACAAACCCTAGGTTCAGATTAAAAGACTAGCCAGACATAATAAAATCAAACATAAACATAATTAAAAAGAATGCAATTGTAAAAACTAAATTAAATAAAAACTGAATTAAAACGATTGTAGCGACTTGAATCTTCAATCTTGATCCAAGCCTTGAAAACTGGAAAGCTAAAAAGTTCTAAAGCTATAAAACAGAAATATGAAAATTGAGAACTGAAAAACTAAAGCTGGGAACCCTAGATAGGTCAAAAGAAGACCTATTTATAGTGTCATGGTAAAATACAGTGTTTGAAACCCAGAAGAACTCTAAAAATCGGAAAATCTCGCAAAACCGCCCATATCGGCGACCAAACTCGGCGATCGCCGAATTGGTCGCCGTTTTTGGTCTGAAAATCGGCCAAATTCGGCACCCGCCGAATTTAACGCTCGTAGTGCAAATTTGAAACAGGAATTTCGGCGACCAACTCGGCGGTCGCCGTTTAGGTCGCCGAATTTTGACTGCTGCGCGCGATGTTTTTGTTTCGGCCATAACTTTCTCGTCCGAACTCCGATTTATGATCCGTTTGCGCTCACGAACTCGTATCGAGACGATCTACAACTTTTATTTCAGAACATTGTTCCAAATTCGAACTCAATAAATCTGAAAATTCCTTCAAAGTTCGAGTAAGAATCATGTTTCACAAGATAGAGCAAATTAAGCACAAAACAATCATCCAACACTCAATTTCCTATAAAATTAACATCATATGAACATTAAAAACCATGGAAATATGAGTGTTATCAGGGTCTCATTGGAGCGGCCCCCTATAGGGAGAAGATGATAATTATTTTGAGAATGGAGAATTAATAGTAGCCGCTAGATCTTGCAAATCGGACGCCTATGATTAAGGCTGATTAAGGCGTTTAATTAATTGTTGGAAATTCATTAAGGTTAGTTAAGTAATTTTTAAATGGGTAGTGCTAAATGGCCATAATTATGGCTACCATAATGGGTCAAATTAGTCATTTTGTATTTATTATGATTATATATTTAATTAGTTTTAATAATTAATTTAATATTTTACAATATTACCCTTGCATTTATTTCTTTCCTTAATTAATTATAAATAGTTTTCTTATATATATTCAACTAATTAATTGTTACATAAATTAGATCCCACGCCAAAAAGGAAATACAATACCCCCTACCCACCCACCCCCCACCCACCCACCACAAAAAAGGTATCATACCTACATGCAATTCACTCTATGAAAATGAAAAAATACATAAGGGTTCGTACTTGTTTTCTAAAAGAAAAAAAAAAAAAAAACTAATTTGTACTTTCTTTTTTGAAATAAACAAATACTAAAAAAAATTTGTTGATAGTTTTCGTATTAATTTACCTAAGAAAATGTCGTTTAAAAAGATTACTTAAGAAAATATAATTATTTATTGTTGATTATGAGACCAATGTGATGCACAAATCGTGATATATTATTATTTATAAAATTTAAAATTATGTAAAAATATCAAAATGTTAGTATGATTTATGAGTTAGATTAATTGATAACAAATAAATATATATATATATATATATATGTTAATATTAGTATATGATTTAATATAGTTTAATAATAATATTATCATCTTAATGCAAATAATTAAATTAAATCTCCTTTTGAGAAAATAACACCAAACCATCAATATAACAAAATAAATAGTTGTCATTTAATATACCAATTTTGGGTTCTTAAAATTTCAAACTATATTATTATTAAAAGTTTATATTTAAATAGCTCAAAATTAATTAAACATTAAAAAAATGCAAATCATATAAATAAATAAATAAACAATTCCTACACATAACTATAAATCTATACAATATAACAAAAATTAATTTTGACATTTTAAACGATCATAACTTATTCGTTTAAAATAAGGGTCTCAATATAAGGGGATCTCAAAATATATAGATCCATGTAAGTATTATATACATTATTATTAAAACTCATTCTCAATATTTGTAGAGGCTAAAATCTACAATTGAGGATAACGTCTGTACGTCCGGATCGATCGGGCACTAGCAATCTATCAACACAAGAACACGTAAGAGCCCTAGGTTGAACACCGGGAGGGGGTGTCGACTGTAGAGCCTCCGACGCTCAAGTCAGTAGCAGAATAGCAAAATTAAATGACAAGCTGAATGAAATAAAAGAGAAAGACAGGTTGGAATTCGTAGTTCTTCCAAGCTGTCAGCGACGTCGGAGGGTGGAAACGGTGACGGCTTCCGATTGGGAAGAGCAATCAGCATGGCGGCGGAGTCGAGAGAATTCAAGGAGTCAATAGCAAGTAGGATTTTCCGTGTCCCTTTTGATGACCTAGTCGGGCTGTTTATATAGTGGACATTCAGCCGCTAGGGTTTCTACAGTCTGGCCTCGTAAAGGCCCTTATCTCCCAGGTTGTTGCGATTTGGACGGGATCACAAAGATTTACTCATCTAATCGCGTCAACTTGGTGGGAGACATGTTTTAGGGTTTGACGGCTGTGAGATGTTTTTTAGGGTTTGACGGCTGCGTCTGACCACCTTGTCAATCTAGGTTGACACAAACCCTTGGACCGCTGGTGAACGTCGTTTACCACCAAATAATTCCTGCAGAATTATCAAAACTAATTAGTATAATGATATACAGGGTCGATCCCACAGAGAGCAGGTAAAATCATTCGATTCCCTAAAATCTATAATTTTTGGTGATGCCACCACACCTTAATTTTGGAGAAAATAATTATCAACTAAAAAGCAAATTAAATTAATTAAAATAACTCTAGAAAATAATCAAGAAAAAAGTAACTCGGCTCAAATAAATCCACACTAATTCAAAGCTCTGATCATCGACGCAAAGATTAATTAATCCCTATCAACCAACCAGTTATAGGATACCGTGAAACGCAACGGACGTACACCAATTCCTACTTACTGTGTCGATAAACAGCTGGAGACGTCAGACCTGCTTATTTCCCTTATTAAAATATAACCTAGCTGGAGACGTGATCACTAATCAGTCATATTCCAACAATTACGGATTGGGGTGCTAATTGACTGTAATCCAATTTAATCTAAGTTGATCAGGCTTAAATAAAATCAGAATTATCTTTAAACCCTAGGAATAAATCGAAATCAATGAGAATCAATTTTAAGCTCAATTAGGTCTCACAGATTTAATAAATTAGTGTTTCATTATTCTTGCCGAATTAAAGAATTAGCTACTCATACTTGAAATAAGAACAAGCAAATAAAATTAAAGCAAGCATGAAACAAGAAAATAAATTAAATTGCGAATAAAATAAAATCACCACTTTTGAATTAAAAGAGAAATCGTCTGCCAAGTTCTTCGATTCAAAACAGCAGTCAAAACTTCAAAATAATCCCAAAAACTAAGCAATTTAAATGGAATTGAATAAAAGGTAACCACAATTGAAAAAACAAAGGAATTTGTCTGCCACTAGTCTTCAAAACAACCGCAAGCTCCAAAGTAAAAGCAAGGAAAAATTAAGAATTCTAAAACTCTAACTTGGGGTCTAAAACGTGTCCCCCAATTAACAAATCTACACCTATATATAACTACTAAGTTTGCGGCTATGAAGTAATTATTACAAAACAAGGAAATTAACAAAAACATAAGTGACCGATCCCTAGTCCAAAATCTTATGGGCTTTCGGCCCTTAACATAATATTAAACCCAAAATTAAATAAAATAAAAGTTTTGGGCACAATTAAATCTAGAATAATTAATTCAAGCTCAATCTCTAATCTTCTCCAAAATTCATGCAATTCTTCATCAAATACTCGACTTCCACCAACTTCTTCCATCCACGAGCATCCATCCCCAATCCATCTAATTCATGTGCCAAAATATCATAAACTTGGGTAATATCAAATATAATCCATGGAAAACAACACGAATATAAATAACTAAAACACACCCATCAAATCCCCTCACACTTGAATCATACTTGCCCTCAAGTATGAAGTGAAGAAAAGACTCAAAAGTGGAAATAGCTATCTAGACAAGACCTCCCCCCTCGACACGTCACTAAAGACTCCAAAAGTAAAGAACGAAACAACGGACACAACAATCAAACGGAAAGAAAACAGAAAAGAACAAGGACACTAACAACTCAACAGAAAACGACAGCCAAGTAAGCATCAAAACACTAGTAACACAACATACTGTCAAATCGAACCATGCAACTCACAATCGATTCTCAACTCTCAAATTAAGAAAAGAAAATGTCAAACAAGTGTTTTCATCGTCTATCTAGTCCAAATCAAGCAACAACGAGTTCCTCTCCAAGGTTCACTCTTCGCTCAAGTATTTATTTTGGAAATTCACACACAAGAAGGAAAATCCACTTAGTCGTGATATGTCATGGTCACATAGTAACTCAAGGAGGTCTTTTCTCATTGGTTGTAATGGGGCTAAGGACCATTCATGATGTTGGCAAGATCCTAGGGGTCCCTAAGCTCAAGCATTGAAAATCAAAGTGTGCACATCTAATCCAAACCATCATCCACAATTTCAAGTTCATAGAGAAAGAAAGATAGTTACTAAACTTAGGCAATGTTTGATAGAGTGGCCTAGATAAGTCAATATTATTTATGGTTGGATAATTATGATAGATATTGTGTGTATTCAGTATTTGATAGCTGCTACAAATTTCGATAGAAATTAAATTTAATCTAGTTTGATAGAGTAGAAAACTTTGATCAAGCTCGTGTCATAGATGTGTGTGGGCTAATGTTAATTTTAAATTGTGAAATTACGATATTGTCCTTATATAATTTATATAATACCCAGAAATGCCCTTTATTTTTTTATTTTATTTTTGTGGGAGGAATTAAAAATAGATGAAATAGAATTTGGAGAGACACCCCCTATTTCACCCCAACATCTGCCATAGCTCGTTGCATCTCATACGAAATTGCTGCTGGGTAAATCCATTGTGCGGAGGCTGTCGAAGTGTACGCCGTTGACGAGGAAGAGTCTAGTTTCACGATTGTGAGAAAATTGTTCAGATTATAGTGCTAGTCAAACAACAATGAGCTCCCTCCAAACAGGTGCAATTTTGTATCATTTGTTAGTTTTTAAAAATTGAATAATGCACACATTGGTTTGGGATTTTGTGGTATCTGATAGCTTATATGGCTAGTTGATTCGTTTGTAGAATTCGTTTACTTCCATTGTTTGATTTTTTTAGGGCTTTATTTGGAGTTCGTTGTTGTTCTTAAATTTTGGGGTTGTATTTTGATGGCAAGCCACACATTTGTGATTTGTTGATAGATTTGGATTTACCCAGAAATTATAGTCCAATTATCGCTGGGCACCTTTCTTGTATCGATGAATTTCTACTTGTTCTATCCACACACACGGCTGCAATATGCATTGATATGTTTTTGCGATGTTCTGTATGTTATTGAACTTTCAGATACATATAGCAATGATACAAGTCGTGGTATAAAGGTAAAGACCGATAAGACTAGACGTACATGGTCTACGAGGGAGGAGGAGGTACTTCTTGTATCTATGAAGGAACTCGTTGTTAATGGTTGGAAATCCGATAATGGGTTTCGCGCTGGCCTGGTATCTCGGTAAGCTCGAAGAGGCTCTTAAGAAAAACTTTCCAGGGACAAACATCAAAGGCATGCCTCATATTCATTCCAAAATAAGCACATGGAAGAAGAACTACAATTCGCTTACATATATGTTGGATAAGACTGGATTCGGTTTCAATATTGACGGGAAACATATGATAGATTGCGACGATGAGCTATGGGCCGAAATTTGTCAGGTATACTCCAACTTTATTTTATTTTCTTGTATTTCTTATGTATGTATAGCAGGTCGCAATTGTTGAAACTTTGTTTGATAACACTTTCCACAACGGTTGGTTGTATGTAGTTAGATCAAAATGCACGCTCGATGCGTAAGAAGAGCTGGCCATTTTTGGAAGATTGGAAAGAGATCTTTGGAAAGGATCGTGCAGCTGGAAAAGAAGCGGAAGACGTCATGGATGCAGTTAACGATATGCATCGTCCAAATAATGTGGACAGCGCAGGAGTTCATGGTGATTACTATGTTCCTATTGAAGGTGAAGCTGAAACTGCTGGTGCCGATGAAAGTGTCTATCAAAGTGAGAAGGACAAGAGCGTTGCACGAACCATAAACAAGAAGCGTAAGGCGAATGATGTTTTCGATGGCTTGGTTGACGTGTTGGGTGAGATGAGCCGGAACGCCGATGTGCGGGCCGACAGCATTGTCTCACGCATAGGCTACAAATTTGACTTGGGGAAGGCGAGAAAGGAAGTATACGCTCAACTCAATTGCATGACAACCTTGGACATGAATGAGAAGTTCGAGGCTTATGAGATCTTGGCAGGCGAAAAGCAGGGGCTTGAACTCTTTATGGGGCTACCGGATGATGCAAAACCACACTACGTCGCTTACATTCTCAGCACTAAAAAACACTAGGAATTTCACACATTCCTTTTTGGTTATGTATTTTGTTATGTATTGGCTTCAAATACCTAAAAATCCTCGCTTTTGGTATCAATGGTGTGTGTGTGTGATCTGAACTCAAAGTTAGCGTCGTGCATTTCGATTTCTATAAGGTTTATGGATTATTGTAGTTTCATAGATGGTTATGCTGATGATCAATGTTTAATTTTTTGTGAGCTGACTTTGGTTATGCTATTTATGAATGAATGCAGTTTTTTTGTTAATGACATTTGATATTGCAGAATGCAAATTTTTTATAGTTACATTTGGGGGTGATGATTTCTGCATACATCTATTTTTTTGGTCGTGGTATTATGTAGATCGAAGTATTGTGGAATGGAAGTCTTGAATACAGATATCAATACCTCATTTCATTTTGAACCACATATGGTAAATTATGCTTGTGTTTCGCTGCTAATAACACCTCATTATGGAAAATCACATAATGCCATCTACAAGGTAATACCTATCACAATTCAAACTTAACACATATTAAAATTCCACATGGAGGTCATATACTTAAAAGACTTGCATTTCATATATAATTCAACCACTAACAAAAAAGGACATCGAACATTATTTTCTTTTTACTAACCAAGCAAAAGATGTGGTTTGGGGTGGGGTTTCATAATATATGTGCAACCCAAATACTAAGCCTGCATCGCCCCTAACTTCAGCAAAAAGAAACACCACGTCTTATCGTGGGTTTACAGACAAAAGACAACCACATCCAAAGTTCTAATTATTATGTGGGCTAGAAGACGCACAAGAACTGTGTTCGACGTCCTTACCTTTAATGGGTGCATAGTTGAGCTTCGGTTGAACAGCATTCACCGGGGGCCAGACATCGTACAAGTGCGGGGTGACACGATGAGATGAGCCGACGCTGGAGTATGCGTCGTCTGGAAAGACCAGCTTGCGAGCGCATGGCTCCTTCACAGGAGGCGATGTGACCTCGTCTTCAGAGATGGAGATGCATGGGCTAGGCGCTTGTTTGTCTTTCGAATACGGCGAATCACTTATGAGTATGACAGTAGGGGACCCCTCCTTTTTGATGTTGTTATATCCGAAGAGTTGACAAAGCATGGACCAGATGGGATCACCTTTCGAGTAGTACGCCCGTGCAAATGAGTCACCCTACAAGAATGAGATAAGGCTACTTTGAAACACACTAGTATAGGTTTAGGTTCTTACGCTATCTAAAAAGAAGTATACCTGGAATATGTTCTCCCACACAGGCTCGTGTGCCGTTACACGATTGTTCGAAACATCCCAGTTGGTCCTTGGGTCGGAGGCAAGTTTTGTGAAGCACAAGTATCGCTTACGCAGAAACTTGACACGCTAAAACACATTGTCGTATACGACGTCGGCGTTTACCTCCTTGTTGAGCGCCTCCATAGCACATATGATCGCGTGCGGTGAGTCTACGGGCAGTGTAGGAGCACATTCTTCTTGACGTTCGATGAGCCGCCGACAGAGGTAGCTATCGAGTGCCTCCGTCCATTTGCCGTCGTACAAGTACCTTTCTTGTTCCGGACCAGCGCCTCCGCTCATTTTGTGGTTTTTTTGGTTACCTCTCTTAACACAAAATGATATGAAACTTTGAAGGGAGAAGAGGCGTCGATGGAATCTATTTGTAGACAAATTTTTTGCTTTTAATAAAGATGGCATTTATGAGGAAGTTGGTGTTTTTTTTATTTACATATTTCATATGTGGTGTATATTACCTTGAACTGTAACATCCGGCATTTTCACTACAGTATACTATATATTATTAATATTATTTGGGCCAGTCTTTGTTAGTATATGGAAGGAGTTGAGTTACATGGAGACTTATAGCTATAGCAGCCCAAATCCTTTATTATTTCAAGTTGGATCAGGCTATTATTTTGGAAGCCCAAATTATATTAATAAAAGAGATGGGCTAAGCTTTTAATTTATACTAAGGACCCAATTATTCAATTAATTCTGAAGCCCAAAGCTTATCATATGAGCTAGTTGTTTTATTATATAGAAAGAAATCCAAGTCCAATCCTTTATATCATTAGTAAAGCAATTAACTTTTAATTAGATTTAAGACATTAATTAGAGTTGTTAAGTCAGGTTAGCTAACAGAAGGACGCGTAGCTTGTAACTTTTACGCAGCTGCTACACATCAACCGACTCAAACCAGTATATCTTGAGTAGCCTCAGTAATTCCGTTTTGTTTCCATTCTACAAATCTTAAACACGCAGCAATCATCCATTCAAACCCACATCCTCCACAGCAGACATCAAAGAAGGTAGTCTTTCTTATTCAATACAGTATATTCAGTATGTAAAGAAAAGCAGTGAAAACAGACATAGCTATACCAGTTAAGCACAAACAGAGATATCTCTAACTCTAATTTCTATAAGCACAGCACGATTCCCAACCATTACAGCTTCAGTTTTTCAATAATCAATCAATGAAAGAACATAAATTTACAATAAGAAAGGTGGAAAAAATAGAATCTTGAGCATTGATCAGGAGGCGGGCTGCCTCGCCGGAGTTGAATCATCGATTCCTGAGATAAGGAAATAGTTAGGGATTTGCTAAACAAGCTATTAAACTAGAAAAGAAAGAAAGTAAGAGAAACAGATACAGAGGAGGAAGAAGAGGCAAGCGATAGCAGCAGCCGCGAGCCACCGCGGCAAAGGTGCGACTTCCGGCGTTGCCTGCGCCACGGCGGTCCGCGGTGGCCGCCAGTAGCAGAGAGAGTTTGAGCGAGGGAGAGAAACAGAGAGTAAGACAGAGACAGAGAGACACGGACATGAGAGAAAGTAGAGCGAGATAGAGGCAGGGAGAGAAGAGCAGAGCGGCGGCGACCGCCGGCGCTGCATGCGCTGCCGCTGCCGCGGCCGCCGCAAGCAAGAGGGCAGAGGGGAAGATCGAGAGAGAGAGCAGAGAGAGAGGACAGAGAGAGATCGATCGTGAGAGAGGGAGGAAGATAGATTACCTGAGACAGAGGTGGCGGTGGTGCCACAGAGACAGCGGCGGCAGTGGCGGGCCTCGCCGGAGGGGCGAATTTCAGAGGGAAAAAGGAAGGCAGCAAACCCTATAATTTGGGGATTTTAGAAATTGGGAAGGAAGTAGGGAAGAAAGAAAAGGATGGGGGGGAAGGAGAGGGCCGGCCTCGCCGCGTCGGAGGCGGGGAGGACCGGCGACATCTGCCGGAGGGGGAAAGAGCGAGAGAGCGCCAGTAGAAATAAAAAGGAGAGAACGCAGAGAGAGGGAGAGAGTGATGCTATTGCGTAGAAGAAAAGGAAAAGGGTGATTAATTTGTTTAGATTAGATTTTATTTATTAAAGAATAATGGGTAATTACAGTTGGGCTTAAACAATTACTTGGGCTAATAAGAGCTGATGGACTTTTGTAAATTAAATTACTGTTGGGCTTGGGTTGGTTAATGCCGTGGTGGCTTTGGTTTAAAATTGGTCTTAATTTAATTATTGTGCTATTATTAATTTAGTTGGACCCTTAATTTTGTTAAAGTGAGCTAAGTTATTTTAATTTAAGCCTATAAATATATATAAAGGATTATTAGCTAGTAGCTAATAATTGACTTGATTTATTAAATAGCCTGGACTTGTAGGATCATTATAATTAATTTATGCTATTACTCTATGTAATTATGCATAAATTAGACACTAGATTATTATAGACTCAAGTTCTTGAAAGAAGAGAAAAATTGATTTATATTATTTCCAATTAATAGCTATTTATTAAATTAGAGTAAGTGGAGTTTCGATTAACGCCAGAGTTACGATTATCATAGTTTAGGTTGTGGTTTAGATAATATGCTGGTATTTATTTATAAGTTCGCCAGGTAGCAACCAGTCATCATTCCATAAGTTCCAATAGAACTATTTTATTAAAACCAAGATAAGTATTTCTTTTAAATCAGTCCATATCATTTTTCCTCATTTTTTATTAGTCAGTTTTTATACTGAAGGTCGGATACAAGCAAGGGTAAAGCAATAGTTCAGAATTACTAGTGTCGTCAGACCACGATCAGGTGGGCTTTCTAAACTCAAAATCTGAAGTGCGCACTATGTAATTATGTTTACATGAATGAAGTTATATTAAAGTTATTGACTTGCCAAAATTTTATGAGCTTGTATGATACCTATCTGGCACCAGAAGTTAATCGAATTCGGATCCTGTTCTATCCAGATGTTAGACAGGATTAGTGTACACAAGGGACCGTGAGCCGATTTAGCATATCGGCCGGCCTAGGACCGTGAGCCGGTTTAGCTTATCGGCCGGTCTAGGTCTGTGAGCTGGTTTAGCGTATCGGCCGGTCAGTGACCGTAGAAGGTGACCACCTTCTCGGCACACAGTTGTCATTGCAGATATGGTAGAGTACAAAGAAGTATGCCTGCAGACGTATGTGAAGTTTATGATAATTACAGGGAAGTTTTACAGTTTTGACGTGCACAGGTTATTTAAATAAAACTCATGTGTGATGCTTGAGATGGCAAGTTCAATATATAGCTCTAAGAGCAAACTTTCAAGTTATTTCGGCATGTGACCATTGAGTGCTTTTGAGTACTCAGCCCTGCATATGTTTTCTAAATGTGCAGGTTAAGCTGTGATGCAAATGGATGTCAGCAGAGCAAAGCTTTTGATATATAAGTACTAAATTAGGCTCAGGATTTCATGTCTTCATACATGTAATCCACTTAAGCTATTCCGCTGCAACGCTTAGTGCGTTTTACTTTATTGATGTGTTGCAAAGATTTCAAACTAATAGCTTACAGAATTATGTCACTTGATACTTAGACAACTTGTCGTTATGTATTGTGAGTTGTCTGCTTTTGAGTTTTAGAAAAGATTGTTTATGATTACCAAATATTTTGATAAATTATTGTTTAAGCAAGTTAGTGAATTTTATTGAGATCTATTTTCTTTTTCATTTTCTTATTTTGTTTTTAGTCACACTTTTTCCCGACTTAACTATTCACTAGCTTAGGTCGGGTTGTGACATGAACTAAGCACCATTCAAGTATTTTTTTAGCAGAATATCATATTGGGTTGAGAACTCCGCAACCAAATTCTGATAAGCATTAATACATGAGGTGCTTGTGGTTTAATTTGATTGACCTCCCAACTACACCAATATCTGATAGATAATGGAGATTGGTTTCTTCTACAACTACCATTTTGTTGCTCTTTTTTCCATTCTCAATTTAAGACATGCACAACGGCAAGGCTGAAACAACCAGTATAATACCTGATTTATTGACCCATAATTTTTTTTTCTTCTGTCTGATGTTAGGAAAATGTAATAATTGAATTAATCACAGTCAACTACTGTCGCGATATTCGTTACAAGTCTTACAAATTAGGAAGGAATACTAAAGAACTATATAATGACAACACGAATTCAGCACAAATTTAATACATTTCATGCATAAAATTAACAAAAGAAATTAGGTAGCTCAACACATCAAGTTTCAAAACGGGAAGTTTCAATACTTAAGTACATAATCAAATCGCCAAATCAAGCATTGTTTAAGTATTGTTGCCACATCGCGAGAGATAAAGCGTCTCTCGTGGCATTCCATGCAGGTGAGGAACCAATGACGTCAATAAATTCAGTGTCTTGCTCAACATCCTCTGCACCGTTTCCATTTGAGGAATCAAATTGCTGCTCTATAGGATCCAGTGGCATCTCGGTCCGGATGAAATTGTTGAGTATGAAACAAGCCATGATTAGGCGATTTTGTATCTTAACTGGGTAGAAGGAGGTACTCCTTAAAATGCCCCAACGCATTTTCATAATTCTGAATGCACGCTCAATTACATTCCTCACTTTTGCATGCCGTAGGTTGAACAATTCCATCGCATTTTGGGGTCTTGCAGCATTTGGCCCCCATTCCTTTAGGTGATATCTAACTCCCTTGTACGGTGCAAGGAAACCATCGCTGTTGGCGTACCCACTATCACATAGGTAGTAGTTACCTGCATTTTACCTCAATGTTAATACTAACATTGCATATGATGACAGCAATGTAATATCGAGCAGATTTAGATGAAAAGTGTTATAAAATTACCCCGAGGAACCCTGAAGCCATTCACGCGAGAAAGGGCATCGCGCAATATTCTAGAGTCAGCTGCTGAGCCTTCCCATCCCGGTAATACATAGACGAATTTTAGGTTACGGTCACAAACAGCGAGAGTATTTGTGGAAATTTGCCCTTTCCTGGTCCGATACCTTGGTTTATCAGCATTTCGAACCATGACATTTATGTAAGTACCATCAAGGGCACCCAAACATCCCTAATCAAAAATCAGATTAGTGCAAGACCAACTTGTGGCAGATTAATACTCAAATCATATTTGAAACTAAACAAAATTCAAACTAAGTTCAAATATAATAGCATATATACCATTTTCATTGAACTAAGTACCTTGAACCATCGCCATCGACTGTCGGTGCAATCCTCTGGTACGGGCTCAGGTTTGACAAGCAAAATAACATGCAATTTCAAGATCGCCTTCAAAACGGCGTGCACAAAGCGTGAAACGGTTTGACTGGACCAAAAGAAATCAAACCTAACAACTCGATTCTTCTTGTGGTGTGCTAAAATGGATAAAAAAATTGCCACTTGCTCCTCTACCCTAACGTATCTCCCATCTGTCAATCCTCCTAGGTCACGTAACAAGAGGCATAGCCTAGCAAATGTGTTCCTATCCATTTCATAAGTTTGCTATGCAATCTATGTCATTAACCCCTACGAGCCTATTCATATGGTTAATCTGATCTGGAATGCGTTCAATATAGCCAAAATTTGCTGCATTTGAAACTCTTTTACGCTTGCGCGACCTCATCCTAACCATAACATAATACGCAACTAAGACTAGAATTAAATGTTGCTGGAACATTTCTTCCATCAACAAATACAAGCAGACGATGTTTTCTGCAGCTGAAGTCATGATTCGTATGGACGAATAATTATAGAAAGATACAGCTGCACGTATAAAGCAAAACAAGTCCTATGAGTTAAGAATGTAAACCAAACCCCTCCTCGTTCTCTTCCACAAGAAAAAAAGAACATAACATACAATAAAATAACCCATTCAAAAACTGGAATTGTCATCAAATGTTTTCCCCAAATGCAGAAAACCTGGATCAATCTATGAAAGTGCCAACAAACAAAGAATATGCAGCCTCAACAGGTCAATGTACCACAACACTAGGTCACCAATAATTCAATATCATGTTCAAAATAAAGATCAAAAGCCAACAAGTTGTTGATCATTGTTCAAAGGGCACTCGATATTTGATAAAAAAAAGAATAGACATAAGAGTAGCAATCTATATATAATACCTCAAACCACTGCTGCAAAAATATCAACAAATCTTTCCACTAATATGTAGGTATTCTTGAAACATTAAATTAATTAGGAACCAAATCAACTACTGGCCCAGAAAAGAAAAAAAAATGCAGTGTAATGTTAGCCACTGTTCCACACGAAATGCACAATTATGTGTGACAAAAAAAGCAGCATTGCATTTGATGGCTAAGGCGTAAAAATGAATAGAACATTTGGTAGTATATGCAATCTGATAGCTTAGCTAGCCAGATTCGAAAAGACTAATCAGCCTAGCATACTTTCCTGCGGATACTCCTAAACCAGATTCATAGGACTCGCCTTGTCTATGTTGAAGGAGCGCGGTTCCAATTTGACAAAGGTAGAATGCCTGGTCGAAGGTCAATTGAGTAAAGGCACTGAATCAATGGGCTGTGCTCCTAGCTTCGGTGTTGGGTCGAAATTGGATACAAATACTAATACCGAATCGAAAATCCTTAAAGAGGAAGCATTTTAGAAAAGATATAAAACCACACGCACGTAACCAAGTTCGTCCCTCAATTTTCAGACAGTTTGCCACAAAATTTCTGCCGCACACAAAATTTCCGAAATTCCCAAGTGGAAAACTTATATATCAGTCGAGAAGAGGAACCCCCCCCCAACAAAAAAAACCCTAGCATTTGAAATTTTTTCTTAATTTTTCAGTACAACAACAGTTCTTCAAAATAACATATATCTCAGGTAGTATCAAAACTGATCTAACAAATTGAAGAGTTATTTACCGAAAAATTTTCGATCGCTAGGCGGAAGACGTCATGTACAGCTGAACAGCCTGAACTTGAGTTGCCTCCAAGCAAAAGACGAGTGGAGCGGAAAGACAAATCTGTGAACCCGTTTTTTGAATTGCATTTGGGGGACAAATTTGTCCAGCTGAAATGTAAAATCAATTCACTGTTTATGACAGAATAATTAACTTGGGGGTTGCAGTGGATTAGCTTTCTAAGAGGAACAATATAATTCATGCGGGCCATGTGTTTTATGCGGGCCCTTTGTATTAATTTCAACTGCTATCAAACTATGAAGTTTCGCAAGAAATACTAATTATCCAACCCAATAACCCCTATCAAACTAACCCTAACAATTTCTAGATCATCATCAGAGGGAGCGGGGAGAGGACGGTACGACAGAGTATGTCGCTCAGGATGCCAGATCACATCAGTAACATTGGCGAAGGCGCACCAAGTCCCTTTTAACCGTCGACACGATACATTATTTATTCACAAAATTCTTATCACTAGAGGGCAACTTAATCATAAAGGTGCTCTTAAACTTCTTACTAGTAGAAAAGCTATAATGGGTGTTAGTCTTCTTGAGGATTTGGGTCTGGCAAAAAAGTTGCGCTGTGTCTCGACAGCCATGATACTTAACCAAGATATGAAAGAAAAAGGCTCTTCGCAGAGCTGAAGGGGCTATTTGATAAAAGGGTATACGAAAATAATTACAAATTTCTATAAGGAAATAAGGAGAAGGAAGACGCAACCCTGCCACCACTTGCTGCTCCTACAGGGCTATACTATTTTCGCGAAGGTTTGAAGGGGTTTCTAATGACTTAATGTTAGGAAGACGGAAAACTAAACCGGGGATAGGCCCTCAGAGTGCTTTCTCTAATCTTTTCATTTCTTTTACTCCCATAACAAATGCGGGAACAGAATAAGAAGACATCTTTGATTGTCTTTATGACACGCTCCCTAAAAATTTCTTAAGAATTAAAAATGATGGAGGCTTTTACGCTATACAACCCAAGAAGAAGAGAGTGGAGATAATACCTAAACCTGGTCGCAGAAACGGGAAAGGAGTAAGCAAAGTCTGGAAAATGTTGAAAAGACGTCGGATAAGCGGCGGGAACATAAAACAATCGGAGAAATCTCTGATGAACGAGAACCTCGGAAAGTGAAGAATGGGGGACATAAAGAAATTATATATACGTAAGGGCGGCGTGGAGAACGAGGGTTTCCAGGGTCCAATAAGGAGCCGATACGTGGCATTTTCAAATAAAAGATAAAATCGAAGATGCGCATTTTTCTAAAAAATGAGGATGATTAGACGGGGCCGGGGTCCACTAAGCTGACAGACATTTAATGCTCTTCAGAAGGAACAATTCAGCGCTGAAAAACGAAGAGGAGACATCCAGAAGCCAATTGTGTATAAACAAAAGAATACTCAATTAGACTGGGGGAGAGTAGCTGATGAGGAGTAAAATATATATAAGGCGGATCTGACAGCAATGGTGATTCCAGCCTTGGAACCGAAAGAGCGAAGAAGACTCTGAACGATATCTTTTGTAAAAAGTCCGCACAGTAGAAGCCTCTGAGCCCGAGCAAATGAATTTTACCACAGGAAGAGCCAGAGCTGACCTGACCAAAGGAGCACAACATGGAGTGGATGTCAGAGCTGTGACAAAACAGGAAAGATATAACTCGCTTCATCGGACAGGGCTGACGTGTCCACGGAGGAAAACCCAGAGCTGAATAGTTTCTGTGCTGGATCAGGGCTGAGGACGTACGAATTATTGACAACTTTTATTGAAGAATCTTCTTAACCAACCTAGGGCTCGTACCGGATATGAATTGACTTATTTACCCTCCTTGTATTCTACTATAAATAGGGAACGCATTCTACATTGTAATACTACGTTATCGACAATACAACACTTCTCTCACTGCTTTCATTACTTTACCGATCTTTCGCACACAACAGGTGAACCATCTTATTTTAAATCGACGATTGTAATTTACGAACTCATCAGTAATTACTTTTGATTAATTTATATGAATAATTATGTTAGATTTGTGCAGTTGCTACATAGATAAGTTAGTTTTAAGTATTCTTCATAATTTTAAAATTAATTTTTCTTGTTGTTACATAGAATAAATGATTACATATATGTTTAGGATAAATGATTACATATATGTTATTATATTTATTATTATTATTATTATTATTATTATTATTATTATTATTATTATTATTATTATTATTATTATTATTATTATTATTATTATTATTATTATTATTATTATTATTACTACTACTACTACGGCTTTTGGTTTGGTTTAATTTATAATTTTAAAAAACCAAATCTAAACTATAAATCATGTATGTTTAAAAAATATAAATCAAATCATATTTTTCAAACCGTAAATCGAATTAATCGCATAAATGCGGTTTGGTTTGATTTACGATTTAAATCAAAATGTGAAAACCCTAGTAACAAGATAGATGTGCTATCTATGTTGGCATAGCGCGTGCGGCGAATTTGGGTTCAATCTGATTTGAGCACGAATTTAAATAGTACTCCCTCTGTCCCATTAAAGTTGGAAACATTTCTATTTTGGGTGTCCCACTAAAGTTGGCCACTTTCTAAAAATGGCAAAAGTTTACTTTAATTAAGTCAACAATTACTCACTAATTTGGTCAACAATTGTAGGCCACTTTCTAAAAATGTCAAAATTACTTTAATTAAGTCAACAATTACTCACTAATTTGGTCAACAATTGTAGGCCACACTTTATTAAAACATATAACACTCAATTTCTTAATCTCCGTGCCGAAACAAATGTTGCCAACTTTAGCGGGACGGAGGGAGTATTTGAATAGTTCAGATTTGCTCATAGTCTACTCGATTCCATATTATTTTCCAGAGAAACTCGATCCAAATTAATGATGGATCAAAGTTTGGATCGGGTCCTAATTGAATTAGAATGATGGAGCCGGAGCAGGGGCAGGACCAGGGCCGGCCCTGACATTCCGGGGGCCCTAGGCGAAAAGGAAAAAAGGGGCCCCTAGGCAATAAACTAGAAAACAATGATGAGATAATTACAAAAATAACTTAGATCTTCTAGCATTTTGAGAAGCAAAATCATCAATAATTTCTTCAAGATCAAGCTTTTCTAATACCTCATGTTCAATGCATAAAACCGCTAATCCATTCAACCTTTCTTGAGACATAGTAGAACGTAAATATGATTTTATCAATTTAAATTTTGAAAAACTTCTTTCTGCTGAAGCTACAGTAACTGGTATAGTCAACAATATTCTGTATGCAATAGAAACATTAGGAAAGCAATCTGAAACTTTAACAAATTCAAGAACCTCACCAAGCGATTTTGTTTCAGATGGTAAATACATTTGTAGCACTTACTTTGACATGATTTAAATAATTTACAACAAAAGCAATATACTTTGTTCACATCTTTTGAATACACTAACCATTTTCTATCTTGATTCTCACCATTTGGTAATTTTCTAGTGTAATGAGAATATGCAAAAAAAAATTATGAATTGATGATTGCTGCTGTCGGCTACAGCATTAGAAATTAGGTAAGTAAATTTTTTTTTTATTTTTTATTGTAGGGTATATAACATAAGTGGGCCTAAATTTTGGGGCCCCCAAAAATTGGGGGCCCTAGGCCATTGCCCCACCAAATGTTAATAAGGGCCGGCCCTGGGCAGGACCATACGATGTAGTGTAACCATCACGCAACGGCGACGTTGGAGTCCCATGCAACACAAAAACTCATACGTTGCAAAACCAACCCACGTCCTCTTTTATTCCCATCTCCACCTCTAATCTTCTGCCACGTCACACACTCTCACCATCCACGGCAAGTCGCAACCTTTCATTCACCAATCTTCCCAAACTACCCTTTACCAATCCTTCTCACCGCCATATCCCTCTATATAATCCTCTCATGAACCCAGACCCATTTCCGTCATTCCTTCTCCACTCTCTCTCTCTAGATTCTCTCTTCCGATCAATGGCGACTGGACTGGTCCGACGAGCGATAGCAAGGATTTCGGCGTTGTCACCGGCGGCCAGAGCTGTCAATTATAGGGAACACGCATCGGAGGCGGCGGCGCAGCAGCTGGATCAGCAGGCGAAGCCGACCTCCGCCCCCAAAATCTTCCAGATCTACCGATGGAATCCGGATACGCCGCAGAAGCCGGAGCTCCAGAGCTACGAAATTGACCTCAAGGAGTGCGGCCCCATGGTCCTCGACGCCCTAATTAAGATTAAGAACGAAGTGGATCCAAGCCTAACCTTCCGCCGCTCCTGCCGCGAGGGGATCTGCGGGTCATGCGCGATGAACATCGACGGCCGGAACGGCCTCGCCTGCCTGACGAAGATAGCCTCCGGCGGGCCGACGATGGTCACGCCGCTGCCGCACATGTTCGTGATTAAGGATCTGGTGGTCGACATGACCAATTTCTACAACCAGTATAAGTCGATTGAGCCGTGGCTGAAGAGGAAGAGCCCGCCGGAGAATCCAGGGAAGGAGAATCTGCAGAGCAAGGAGGATCGGAAGAAGCTCGATGGGATGTACGAGTGCATCCTGTGTGCCTGCTGTAGCACATCCTGCCCCAGCTACTGGTGGAATCCCGAGTCTTACTTGGGCCCCGCCGCGCTTCTTCATGCCAACAGGTACCTTGCTTCTCGCCTAATTTCATGCCGCTGTTATCAGATTTTGATGATTTGTGTGCAATATGGAAAAGTATTTGATCCTTTGATAATTATTACTATTACGATAGTTTGAAAGCTAGATTGGCACGGCCCACGGGCATCGATATTTTGGTGAATTATGTGATTTGATTAGTTTTTTACTGAAGAAAAGTGATGATGATTTTAATCCTTGCCTAATTTCGTGTTGCTGTTGTCAGGTTTTGATGATTTATGTGAAATATGGAAAAGTATTAGATCCTTGCCTGATTATTACTATGAATATTGAGTATCCCTTAATTAGCTGTGTTATAATAGTTTGAAAGTTAGATCGATATTTTGGTGAAATATGTGATTTGATTAGTTGTTGATTGAGCAAAAGTTATGTTTCATGCTTAATTTGATTATTGCGTTCACTTCAAATTGCTGCTGTAAATTGGAATCTGCTGTGTGTATATATGTCTCTTAGGCTAAGGTCATAGTTAGCACATTTGGTGCCCTTCTATTTATTGTTAATCTCAAATAGTAATAAAAGATGTCCTAAAAGCTTGTTGAATGAGCGTGTGCTTGTTAAAAATAGCTTATGTAGTTATTAAATGTTTTGACTATTGTTTTAGGCGTCAGGAACTCTTGAGATTACATGTTTCTTCAACCATTATCTATCTTTTGAGTTCGAGGGTTTTTTAAGACAGTAACTTAGATTGATTTGGAAATTAGGACAATAACTTTCGGACTTGTAAAAATAGGACACTAATTATTTTTAGAGTAAAATAGGACACTAATTAATAAGTGTTGCATCCGCAGGACATGTTTTAGCCAATTATCGGCTGAAAAATGTCCTATTTTTACGACGCTTATTAATTAGTGTCCTATTTTACTCTAAAAAATAATTAGTGTCCTATTTTTACAAGTCCGAAAGTTATTGTCCTAATTTCCAAATCAATCTAAGTTACTGTCCTAAAAAATCCATTGACTCTCTATCTTTTTTTTCAGCATTTGAGAAAACTTATCCTGCTTCATGCTTGAAAAGATCTTATTTTGGCTACATATAACTTGATTACAGAGTGATTAAGAGAAGTGTTAGCTTGTAATTGTTTTAAACAATTTATAAGTGCGTTCATAGAAAGGTCTTGTTTGCTCTTGCTCCCAAAGTAATGGAATCCTTAGATCAACTAATAAATAATACTTCATCCTTCCACGAAAGAACTTCCTACGGACCTATCTATTTGTAGACTATACTCCGCCACTTATAAATATCTCATTTGCGTACCTTTACTTTTCATCTTTTCACCACTTTCAATACTAATTAAAACACTTTTTCACAATTCTCAATACACTCAACAATCTTTTTACCACTCTCAATACACTCAATAACATTTTTCTTGAAATCTGTGTCATTCCCTTCCAGAAAGTTCTTTTGTGGACGGATGAAGTATTTGATAGAATCCCTTATGTTACTGGGTACTTTAACTGCAACTATACCATTATAATCATTTCATAAATTCAATGATTTTTAAAAAACTCCAACATGATATCTATTATGCTAGCAAACATCCTCTAAGATAGGTGAGCTCATAGCTAATTTATAATACTTTCTATGTTAATTAATTCTGCGAATATGTTTTGATGTTGTGAGCTAGGATAATTGTGCTAATCTTCAACACAAAACACTATAGTCATTATGTTCATTTAATGCCACAAAACCATGGGAACATAGTTTTAAGTTGAGAAAAGCATTTAGGAATGAGATGGTGCATTGTTATTGCCCTTGTCTTACATAATAAGCTACGTTTAGTTACTCAACTTACTCTAAACCTTCTTACATCTCATAAACCAGTAAACTTGCGCAAATATTTCTAATCGCAGTGTAGTTCCCACAAGTTTCATTGTGTAGCTAAATCAACTTAGCATATGTGCAGATGGATTATGGACAGTCGAGATGAATACACGAAAGAGCGGCTGGATGCGATCAATGATGAATTCAAGCTGTATCGGTGCCATACAATCTTGAATTGTGCTAAAGCTTGCCCCAAGGGACTCAATCCTGGTATGCAAATCCAGAACATCAAGAGACTTGAACGCACAAATTAGCTCTTCCGATTCTTGGTTGCTTCATTCATTGATCATTTTTTGCAAATTTGAACTCATAAATCAGTATACTATTTCGAAAATAATGAGCTTTTGGAATTGGGCTATAGTTTGTTGTTGGTTAGTTAGTTAGGTGGGGCTCGAGTGGCCCGGCCCGTAACTGTGGCGGGCTTCAGATGGTTTGTAATATCAGCAAGTTTTATTTAGGTTTTAATCTCCTTTTGTCAATATTTAGAGTAGGGCGCATGTAATGATATGGATATGTATTTTATTGTTTAATAACTCTCTAATATTCTTCTCACATTTAATACAGCCTTTAACCACGAAACTATCCATGGATATCAAATGGTATCCATACCCACTACCCGCGGATACCCGCTACCCGTCGGGTATCCGCGAACCCGCTATCCGACGGGTATCCGTCACCCGCTATTCATTGGATACCCGCCACCTACTATCCGCCAGATACCCACGAAACAAAATTTAAATATAAATTTACAACAAATTTAATAGAAAAAAAATCAACACAAATAACATAGTTCAAATCCACATGTTGAAATCCACAAAGAACAATGTTTAAATTCAAATTCATCAACTAAAATATAAAATCCAACAAAATTCTATAATTGCTCAACAAAATTAAAATTAAAATTAGACTATTAGAGTTTGGGGTCTTGGTTGAGTTTCTGTCTGGGCCTATTTTAAGATATAATATGCTAGTCCATAATCTCAAAATATATATTCAAAGCCCATATTTTATGGATTTTTTTGTGGATATTTGACGGGTAATTCACGGATAATTGACGGGTAATTGGCGGATATTTTTCGCGGGTAAACGGGTTTCGCGGGTATGGATAGTAAGTATCCAAACCCATACCCACGAACTAAATGGATAGCGAATTGCAACCACGAAACTATCCGTGGATATCAAATGGTATCCAAACTCACCCTAATAGGTTCGAGTTTTCGCGGATATCCATTACCCGCGGATAGATTGCCATCCCTAACCCCCAATTTTTTTTTTCTAAAATTTTCCTCCCCACTCCAACCCCAGTCCCGCCACCCCCACCCACCCCCCAACCCCCACCCTTCCCCCACCCCCCAATTTTTTTTTTATAAAATTTTTCCTCCCCAATTCCACCCCCCCCCCCTAATCCCCCCCCCCCCCTCCCCAATTTTGTTTTTTGAAATTTTTCTCCCCACCCCACCGCCCTCACCCCTACCCACCCCCCCCCCCCCCCCAAATTTTATTTTTTTAAAATTTTCTCCCCATCCCCCTTTCCAAAAAAATTACTTTTTTTATTTTTTTTAAAATTTTCTACCCCACCCCCACCGACCGCAACCGCTCCCCCATTTTTTAAAATTATATTTATGTCGTTCGGCTCTATAGCTTTCGATCAAAACTCTGACTTTTGTTACATAATTTCTAATATAATAGATCGAACTATTTAATAAACGATAACAAAAAATTACAAAATGATACACGCCGTTTTCATTGTTCAATCAAATTCTTGACCTATAAAGGGGTGGGGAGAAAAATTTTAAAAAAGGGGGGAAGGGGAGGGGGTTGGTGGATGGGTGGGGATGGGGAATTTTTTTTTTAAAAAAAGTTAATTTTTTTTGGGGTAGGGGTGGGGGGGTGGAAGAGGTGGGATTGCGGAGAAAATTATTTAAAAAAAATTGGGGTGGGGGTGGCGGGGCTGGGGTGGGATTGGGGAGGAAATTTTTTTTAAAAAAAATTTAAAAAAAATTGGTGGGGGGGGGGGGGGTGGAGGTGGCGGGTGGGGGCTGGGGCGGGATTGGGGAGGAAAATTTTTTAAAAAAAATTGTTTTGGGGGGAGGGGGTGGGGGTGGGTGGGGTGGGTGGGGTGGCGGGGCTGGGGTGGGATTGGGGAAGAAAAATTTTGAAGAAAATTAAAAAAAAAAAAAAAAATTTGGGAGGGGTGGGTGGGGGTGGCGGGGATGGGGTGGGATTGGGAGGAAAATTTTTAAAAAAAATAAAAAAAAAAATTTTGGGGGGTGGGGGGTGGGTGGGGGTGCCGGGGATGGGGTGGGATTGGGAAGGAAAAATTTTAAAAAAAATTAAAAAAAAAAATTTTTTTTGGGGGGGGGTGGGCGTGGGTAGGGTGGTGGGTGGCGCCCGTGGCAGGTCAGCAGCAAAACGGGTCGGTCCGGATCCATAACAAACGGATCAGATCGGATCTGGACCCGTCAGGTTTAGGGTCTAAATGGGTCGGGTCTAGAACCAGAACCAGAACCGTTGCTTATAGCTCAACGGGTAATGAACGGTTCTGGTTCTGGTCCGGGTAAAACCCACCCATTGACATCCCTACCCCAAACCCCCGACCCCACCCACCCCACCCCCCCACCCACCCTCAAGCCAAAAAAAATTTTTACTCCCCCTAGATAAAAATAAATCAAATTTTACTTTTGTTATTTTATTTTATTTAGTGCCATAAGTGCCAACGAAAATTCAAAATAAAATAAAATAAAATGGTCTTTTTAGCACTTATCGCACTATTAGTGTCATAAGTGCCAAACTTGCAGAACAAATATAGAAACAACAACATCATCTAAACCCTAAACGGAATATTTAAACCCTAAATATATAATCTAAACCATAAATAGAACATCTAAACCCTAAATGGATAATCTAAACCCTAAATGGAATATCTAAACACTAGGGGAAGTGTTTAAAAAGGTCCTTTTGGCACTTATGGCACTAATAGTGCCATAAGTGCCAATAAATAAAATAACAAAAGTAAAATTTGATTTATTTTAATTTAGGGGGAGTAAATTTTTTTTTTTTGGCTTGGGGGTGGGTGGGGGGAGGGGGTGGGGTGGGTAGGGTCGGGGGTCTGGGGCTAGGCAGGGCAGTGAGAGTAAAAAATTTTTTTTTTTTGGTTTGGGGGTGGGTGGTGAGGGGAGGGGGGGGTAGGTGGGTGGGTGGGTGGGGTCGGGGGTCTGGGGGGTAGACAAGGCAGGGGAAGTAAAAAAAAAAAATTGGCTTGGGGATGGGTGGGGGGGTCTTGGGGGTAGATAAGGCAGGGGAAGTAAAAAAAAAAAAATTGGTTTGGGGGTGGGTGGGGTCGAGGGGTCTGGGGGCAGGGGAGTAAAAAAAAAATGGCTTGGGGGGTGGGTGGGTGGGGTCAAGGGGTAGATAGGGCGCTGAGAATTAAAAAAATAAAAAAATAATTTTATTTTTGACTTAGGGGTATATTAGGCATATTGCCTAATTAATGGCCATAATTTGTGTTTTTTCAATTAGTGGCCAAATATTGTGTTTGCATCTTCATTGTGGCCATTTGACACCATTATTTCTAGTTTTATTGTTTTGTCCACATTATAGTTATTTTTATTTTGTTTTTTTTATATAAAAAATATGAAAATTTTAAAAAAAGCACAAAATATTACAAAGATAGCTACAAAATATTTCATGCACGTGTCATTATACATTTATTTATTTTTAAAATTTTAAATTATGTAAAAATGTCACTATTTATGAGTTAAATTAATTGGTAACAAAAAAAATTATGTTAAATTAAATATTAGTATTTCATTTAAAATAGTACTCCCTTCGTCCCGCTTATAACATTCCAAAAAAATGGGACACACAAATTAAGAAAATTTAGGTAAAGTAAATAAAGATAAAGTAAATGAGAAGAGAGATAGAGAGAGTTGCGGAAAAATAAATAAAGATAAAGGTAAACGAAGGGAGAGATAGTGAAGATGAGTAAATCATGTATCATCGCTGATCATTTATTTAATTAATTATTTTATTCGCAAAACAAGTAATTAAAGATACAAGGAACGAAATATTGACAATCGGAGTTAAAAGATTCTTGTAATCAATACCACCGAGCAAAGTAGTCAGAGTTTATAAGTGTTGGAGAAATCAAAGAACATGCCAAAGATGACGACAAGGAGGTTTTAAAACAGTTATACGCGTGTTTCCTTGTAGTGATCGAACAGCTGCCGTGCAGCTATGAGATTGTTGTTTGTTAATATTTTCTTTAATCATTATAGTTTGAGCCACCAAATTCTTCTCAAGCATTTCATCGAACAGCTTCTGAGCCAGATTATGTTCGCCATTGGAAAAGTAACCAGATATCATAGTGTTGTAGGTGACCTCACTCTTGTGAGGCATGGAGTTGAATAAAAGCAATGCGGCGTCGCATTGCCCATTGTGCATGTGGTTTCTGATAGCTACATTGCATTTCACTATGTCGGAGTGCATGAAATAGTTGCTTCTAGGCCTCGCCGGCGGCTCATCAGTATTTTCTGGGACAAGCGCAATATGTCTGAAATGCATGGAATGAGAAAAACCCTGAAAGGAATTTTGTAATTGATCAATTAGCACTCCTTGTGGAATTTGCGCGACGCTACCGGATGAGTACTGGAGGACGTCGTGCAGCAAACTGTCTCAGCATTTCCCTGGTTGGAGCTCCCTGGGGTCCACATTGTCCTAAACCACAAGGAACATCTTCTCGTATCAAATGGATTACCTTTCACTGATGTAGTTGATCACTTCATTGGAGTCGTCAGCCTTGAGTTTACCCGTGTTGTTCTTGTCGGCCTTGCTGAAGATGGCTGCAATCTACTGTGAAGTCTTCACTCCCACTTATATTCTTGATTTACAATGCACCTTCATGTTTTTTTCATATCGATTTTGTAGCATTCAGCTTCCCGGAATTGAACATCAAACTTCTTCTGCATGCAACCATCAACCTCAACATACATATAGCAGATTCATCAAACTTTTGCTGCATTATTTATCAATGTGTGTGGGGGTATACTCGTCATGAAAATATTGCGAACTGGCTCTACAATGCTCTGTGCCTCCACTGTACCACACGTGGGAACACAAAATAATTTTGTGGTGAGACGGCCACCAGCACGGCATATGATCCAGATCTTTTCTTCAGAGCTTCCTTGTGATCATGTACAAGAAGACCTTGTTTCTCCTTATCTGATGGAAGATTTGCATATGCAGCAAGCAAAAGGACAAAACTCCTTTACAATTCCACAACAACGTACATACCATATTACATCATGAATCCAAACTAATACATTTACACAGAATTCCAAATAATCCATCCAATAACTAAACTAATGCCAACTAGACTATATATCCAAATAAATTAGGTGGGAATCAAACCAACGACCTCTTCAATAATGAGTATAACATAAAGCAAACATCCAGCTAAATGAATTTCTCATTATTTTTTTTTTTCATGATAAGTAGTAATTTCTTATTGAAATCTGCAGATGAATTAGTCTCAACTCAAACAGGGAATACTCTAAAATAATAAATTCCAAATTCATAAAGTAAAGGATCCTAAAAAATACAAGTATTACAAAAGTTTCTACACATTTGTAAGAACAATCCTCCCCTAATATTTTAGGAATCAACATATTCATTCATTATTTTCCCTACAAATTCCTCATGTAAGAAAAGCTTTCTTCATATTTGTTCATTTTATTGTTAGATAACACAAGCGCTGCTGGGGCATTCGGTGTCCGAAGGCCCAAGCGGAGAGATGGCCTACATGGAAAAAAACATACGAGAATTCACCAATAGTCTCCACAGTTACACACACCTCCCTCAAAGTGGTGGAAACGCTTAACGTCCCGTAAGATGATCAATCTCCCCTCGAACAGGTCTCCCACATTGAATCTTCATAATCCCATAAGCAACAGCTAACCTTTCACTATGATACTTGAGTGTATGCTGCTTTTCTTCTTCCTCTACATCATGTAGAGCAGATTTTGTGGCGGAAACATATCCATCCTCTTTCATCCTCAAATCTAACTCTTCCAAGAAAGCATGGATGCTTTCGCCATCAGGATGGGTGAAGTCTCCAACAGAAAATGTGTGAATCTTGTTTAGCACTTCAACCTAGCTATATCCCGTTGTTTTGCTAACACCCCGGTCCCTCATTTTTAATTGCGTGTTCTTAGCATCTTCCCATCTGCCCGAAGCTGCATATAAGTTGGAAAGAAGAACATACACCGAAGAGCTCCATGGTTCCAAATCAAACAATATCTCAGCTGCCTTTTCTCCCAATTCTATATTTCCATGAATCCTGCTAGAACCAAGTAGAGATCCCCATGTTGTTGCATCTGGCTCAAAAGACATGCTTTTCATTAGGTTTTGAGCTTCGTCTAGGAGCCCAACTCGACCTAGAAGATCAATCATGCAGCCATAGTGCTTTATATTTGGCACTATGCCGTGATCATGTCTCATGGAATAGAAGTAATGTTTTCCTTTGTCTACCAAATCCGTGTGACAACAAGCAGTCAAAACACCACACTAAATCAAAACAAGTGAATACTTTCAATCAACAGATGGAGATGAATATTTCACATGAACAACAATTAATCAATCAAAATTGACAGATGTCCTACACTATTCATTCTCAAATTAGTTCCGAGTTCAATTGTACAACATGAGTCGTACAAGACTACAAATAGCTCTAAGAAATACTTTGAGCTTTGTATTATTGGCAATCAAAAAACAAGTAGTCATCAAATGCCTTTTATGCTTCAAAAACAAGAAAAAATGTATAAACACAATTAGAATTTAGCATTGTAATTTCATTTGGTTGGATAGACGTTTGTTTCATTGACTCAAAATATTGGAGAGCTTCTTGACCAAAGCTATGTCTTGCATAACCATTAATGATTGAACTCCACTATATCACATCTTTATCCTCAATTTTCTTGAAAACATCATATGCCTCCTTGATGTTTCCACACCTACAGTACATTGAAACAAGAGCATTTCCCACGCTGTAGCTAAATTCTAATGCTCCTTTAACAACACGCCCATGTATTTGCCATTGGAAAAGTAACCGGATATCATAGTGTTGTAGGTCACCTCACTCTTGCGGGGCATCGAGTGGAATAAGCGCATGTGGTTTCTGATAGCTACATTGCATTTCACTATGTTGGAGTTGGTGAAATTGTTGCTTCCAGGCCTCGCCGGTGGTTCGAAGAGGTGGTTAGTACTTTGACGCTGCCCATTAGTTCTTGATCTGCGCAAGATGGTGGTATGGAGATATCTTAAACGCATGGAACAAGAAATGGCTATTTATTGTCACGAATCAATCTGAATTCGGGGATGAAACTGAACATATACAACCGGAATTGAAAATTCCGATGAAAGGTTGTGGTTTGATTATTGATTTGATAATCAAAAACACCAATGGAGATGTCTGAAACGCATGGAATGAAAATTGGCAATTGAATCAATCTGAATTTGGGGATGAAATTGAATTTTAAGTTAAGAGATGGGCTGCCACAAGTGGGCTGAAGGAGGGAAATGGGCTGCCAAGAAATGGGCCTGAGGTTTGGGCCAACAATTTCAACAATAATTTTGAAGAAAGTTTCCACCTATGAGAAATGTGAGCTGAGGAAAGGGATCCTTTGAAGCTCTGAGGTCTTGTACCTTTGAAGCATGAGAGTAATTTACATAACTCACCTTTGCCTTATTATTTTCAAAAAAGAAAAAAGAAAAAACCTCACTCTTGCCTTATAAAAAGACTTTTATCATTTTCCAAGTCAATTGGGTTTGAACAAGTCAGCTTCATCTTCATATCTGAAAATTTATTTATATTTATTTATATTGGACAAAACAGTTTCAAATGTGATGAATAACAAAAAACTATAGCCTGCTTGAATTTACGAGAAATTATGATTAAAATTTTTGGTGGAAGCAGAGTACCTTGTTTCAATCTTTTTTTATTGGCCGATTAACTAAACTCAAATTGTATATTCCCTTCGTCCCATGAATCTTTAGTCACTTTTCTTTTTCAGCCGTCCCACGAATCTCGACTCTTGAGTCATTTCCAAATATAGTAAGAATTAGATAAAAGATAAGGATTATTAATAAGGGTGTAATCGAACCGAGCCGAACCGAATACTGGTGTGCTCAAGTTTGGTTTGTTTAGTATCGAATCGAATCTCGAACTTTACGTACTGAATACTTTGAGGCTCACAAGCCTAATCGAACCTATACGAACTTTCTAAATTTATATTTATATTCAAAATATTGATTATTTTATTTTAAAAATAAATTATTTTATTCAAAATAATAAATATATTAATTATTTTCTTATAATAAATAAAAGGGTTAATTGCCGAAAAAACCATATACTTTTTCGATTTTTGGTTATTTCCCATGACAAAAAAAGTCTGAACAGAAATCCATGAATTGAAAACTTAATTGTAATTTTCCCCCGCGTCCATTTTCCGGCGATCTCCGATGGAGCTCCGATCCAACGTGGCATAATTCATTCCATCTGTCAAAATAAATTGATGACTAGGCAGCCACATCGCCTGATGACTAGGCAGCCACATCGCCGCCGCCTGAAAGAGGAAATGGGAGAGCGAAGGCGGCGAGGCGAGAGGGCAGAGGTTGGAGGCGAGACGAGGGCGGCGGAAGTGGGAGCCGGGATCTGAATCAGTTACCCAAATTTCTGAAAGAGGCGCCGCAGATCTGGTTCTGTCTCCCTCCCTCTGCTTTGTCAAGCAATGAGCCCTAATTAATGAGAATAGAGGCGAGCGAACTGGAAGAGGAAATGGGAGGGCGGAGGCGGTGTGTGGAAGCGGCGAGGCGAGAGGGCAGAGGTTGGAGGCGAGATGAGGGCGGCGGAAGTGGGAGCTGGGATCTAAATCAGTTCTCTCAAAACTAATTGTCGTGCCAACTGCCAATCGCTGCCGGCGTAGGGGACTCGGGGTGGAGTCACGAGGCTCGGGCAAGGCGACCGGTTACTGGTTTGCTGGCGCCGGAGGTCGAGGTGACGGGACTCAAAAAAGCTTCACTATCGCCGCAAAACTCCATTCCCGGCGATGACACGCTGGAAATCCGATTGCCACCTCGGATTCAATTTGGGGAAAAATTGGACGCGGGGGAAAATTACAATTAAGTTTTCAATTCATGGATTTCTGTTCAGACTTTTTTTGTCATGGGAAATAACCAAAAATCGAAAAAGTATATGGTTTTTCCGGCAATTAACCCTAAATAAAATTAATTAGAGATTTAATACAATTATTATTAATTTTAGTGGATAAATAAAAGTTGTATCTACCAATAATTTATATTTTTCAAGCTGAATCACTTGCCGAACATGTTCACGAGCTAACGAGCCGAATAATACTAAGCTCAAGTTTGGTTTGTTTATTTATCGAGCTTCTCTAAACGAACTTGAACGAACTTTTTTCGAGCCGAGCTCCGAATAGTTAGCGAGCAGCTTGGTTTGTTTACAGCCCTAATTATTAATTACATTTTCTCTCCTACTTTATCACTTTAATTACATTCTCTCTCGTACTTTATCAGTTTTATACTAATCTACAACTCCTGAATTCCCGTGCTGAAAAGAAGTGACTCAAGATTCGTGGGACGGAGAGAGTATATTAGTTGAAGTTTAGGATGCTATATTTCCCCCTTTTTGTTTTCTTTATTATTTCTTTTGTTTCACTGTTCCGCTAATGTTATAGGATGAAAACATATATCTAAGAGCACTCCCAACAGAAATCCCAAAATTATGCTCCTATATTCCTCCCTAAAGCTTCCCTATTTAATTTTAGGATTTCGATTTTATAAATGGATACACCAGATCTCCTATTTTCTACATTAAAACAATAATTATGTGTGGGCCCTACTAATTATAAGCTTAAAATAAATTTAGGGTGGGTGTAAATTTAAGATTGAATTTAGGTGGGTGTAAAATTTTTTGTGGGCCCCATCCAATTTAGGGGATCTGCTGGATGCATTTTTTATCTCATTTTCAATTGTTTTAGCTTAAATTTAGAGTTAGTGGTGCATTTAGGTGATCTGCTGGAAGTGCTCTAAGGTGACTTACTAACAAAGTACAAAAATCACGACGATATTCATGCAACTACACGTAACTTTTCCTTAAAAAAAAATACAATTTCTTTCCTATTTTATTATAAATTATTTATTTTTTAACATTCTGGCCGAGTCTTATGACCTATATGATTGAGATGGAGGTGGAGGAAGTATTATATTTTTCAGGTATTAATATATCAAAGTAAAAATATATTTTAAAATTTGAATTTGATGTGAAAGAAACCCGGCCAAATGACAAGAGTTTTAAGTGATCAAGCTAATTGGAATTATTCGAAAGAAACGCAAAAATTTGTGTGCAACATGTTGCAACATGCAACATTGATATTTATGCCTTCCAGTAATATATAAATATGCGTATTTGTGGGTTCTGGGGGTTATGGGTCAACCCTGTTCCATGGTGCAACATGTTGCACCCAAAACCACCTCTTCAAAAAATAAAGTGTAAAATTAATTTAAGATTGATCGAGTCGAGCTCGATTCAAGCTTCAACAATATTTGGTACACAAATTTGTTTAAGTAAATGTTTAGACCACTATATGACAATAATAAGATTATTCTTTATGTGTGCGTGTGTTGGCCAAGCGGTAAGGGGTTAATGTTCAAGACCAAAGGTCTTGGATTCAAGTTCTCTGTGGTGCGACCTAAGTTTCTTTATTTAATATTATTAATCTATCAAAAAAATAATAATAATATCATTCTTTCGTACTAGTTCAATGAGAAAAACTCCATCAGGAAGCAACATCTAAACAAACTCACCCAACAAAAAATGCAATAAAATTGTTTTTAAAATGGTTAGTTATCCAAAACTTCATCATCTTTGAGACAACTTGGGATTTGGACACTATATTTAAAACCTTCCAATAATAACTACACACAAAAACAATAAAGCCAATGTTCATTATTTATTAAGATATACTTGCAACTTGCAAACCAAAACACACGACATGTTTACATTGCAGATAAGAGTAAACATTTCTTATAAGAAAGCAAAGAAACAATTGTGTGAAAAAAGGTTAGTATGAGAAGCACAGCACAGCTGATATCTTCAAGTAATTCCTCCTCACTCTTGCCATCCATCTCCCACGTCGAAGCCGTTCATATCTGTTCACACTCTCAAACACATTTGAGTAGCAAAAATCTGATGATGAAACCACAACATTCTTCCCCAATCTGTTGAACATGCTGCAGATCATCTCATCACTGCCTAGGAAGTTGCTGATGATCCCACTGCGTCGCAGTATCTCAACATCTTTGGTGGATCTGATGAAACAATGTATGAAAAACAAGTAATCTTTCACATACCTTGGATGATCATTAGGGAAGCAGAGCTCGTACGCGATCAAGTTCCTTAAAAGAGACTCAGTTTTATCAGATATGCATAAAGGTGGGAGTTTTATGACTCCTTTGGTGAAACTGATATCCCTTAGACTGATCCCTCTCGACCCGTGTAGCCTAATCCCGCCCTCCTCCATCTCCGAGGCAGAGTATGTGTGGTGCACCGTGTTGCTACCGTTGTTTTCAGTGAAGTGCTTGGCTGAGAATGAGAATGAGAAGCAAGAATCATACACTAGGCCTAATAGATGCTCTGCATTGTGTAACATATCTGAACTTGAGTCGAGCTTTGAGGAATCCGGCCATGGGAGCACGTCTCCGGCTAGGAAGAGGAGGAGATCGTGTATGTTATCGTCTGGATCTTCCATCTTTGTCATGTCGAAAAGCTCATTCAACACGAAGAAAGGGAGCTGGTTCTCTAACAACAGGAGATCATGTCTTATTTGAACCAACATATGATCAAATTGAAATATTTGATCATTCTTGTCTCTCAAATCACTAAACCAGTAGCTTCTCAGCAGCTCAATCACAAAGCATCCATCAAGAAGCAACATCTCCACAAACTCATCTTGATCAAGACTGATTGATTTCGGGTAGTAAAGGCGAGCCTTCTCCTCCATGCTCCTCACTTCCAACACACATTTCTCAATGCTCAACTCATCTCTTCTTCCTACTACTTTTCTTAGATACCTCAGTTTGTGTTGCTCCATGCCCTTAACGCGATCTTTCCCACGATGAATTGGACCTATAGAAACTATTTCGGGTTCAAAATCCTTTTCGTTTACTTGCCTTAGGTGTTGATCCACTTTAGCTATGATAGGCTTTGAGGGAGTGAATGAAGTAGACAAATGATCAAGCAAGTTTTCAATCCTAACAGTAACACAATCTCTCTCCTCTGTCATCTTCAAGAATTAAACCAAGAAACCAGAAAATATATATGCTACAGAAGAAAAAAGCAATAAAAATATTAAACATTTAGCAATCTACATAGGTTCATTTGTTATTGAAACTTGCATTAATTCAAGCATACTTACTAGATTAGCAGCAGAGCTCCTCAGACGAAAAAAGTTAGAGAAACTAGTGCACCTTAAGCTGTCGTGGTTGCTGCAGCTGATTTCTTCGCGCTATTTTCTTTTTAAAGAGCTTTCTTCCCATCTTTGCATTATTGTATTGACAAAGTGAGCGTTTGGTGCAACTAACCAGAAATTATTGTATTCATAAAGTGAATCTTGTGACAGAAATTAAGTCAATTTCCAAGAACTTTACTTTAGAGAAAGACTTCATGCTTAAGAAAGTTCCTAGTGAAATACCTATTAACAAATCAAGTTGACTGGTTCAAGTCTTTTTAGTCTTCTCTTGAGGTTTTTGCCTCAGTTGACTTGAACAAAATGAAGTCTTCTTTTAAGCCATGGCTGAAATCAGCAAGCTTATAACTTCTTTATCCAAAAAATCTTATGCTTCAATGGTAAAACACCTCAAAGGTGAGATCTGTACCAAAACAACAAAGACCTTAATGCAATGGAAATTACATTTCTCATGCATAGAAAATTCTTGAACACAAAATCTCAAACTCTGGTTAAGTTGTTTAGTTCTTCACCTTCCCTTAAAATGATCTTGTGTCTATAAATCTAGATCGACACGAAGAATGTAAAGAAATGGCACACACATCAAGATTTGATCACTAGTGTGTCAAAGGAGCATCCAAGGTTTGATTGAGAATTTGAGCAACACTACTCAACCTAAGCCCAAAATATTTGAAGTGGATGATCGCTTGCGCCAAGTGAATGCAAAGGATTATGAACCAAAGATAGTGGTCTGCAGCAACTTGTGCAGAGAGGAGATTATCTCACCATAGAAAAACTGGTCCAAAAAAGTAAGAGAAATGGAAGAAATTTCCCTCCAATGCTACTTAAAGTTGATGCAGATGAGTTTGTGTGAATGCTGCTTCCTCATCGGGCTCGTGAGAAGGCACGAGCATGTCTCTGATGAATCGACAGAGAAAGACAAGACACTCATCCAGCATCAGATGTGAATCATCTCTAATTAGGCCTAATCTGCCAATGTTTCACTCCATTTTCAACTCAAACTCCCTCCAAGGCTAAAGATAGGAACTCATTAGCCCACATAAACTCTGCCTCGGAGCTGAAGGAGGCCGGTATTCGCCTCAAACGGTCTAAACAGAATCTCCTCACTTTCAAGGCCAGAGTCCTCAAATTCCCACATCTGCAAGTCTCAGGCAAGACAGAGTCCCTTCTAAGGAACACCTCTGCCTCGATGATGATCATCCAAAACACGTGACAGACTTTGCGTTCTTCATGCATTGCCTCATCAGATCCACAAAAGTAACTACGTAGGAGACGAAACTACTTCAATAGTCCGTAGTCCGTGATCAAGTATGTGGCCGCTGCTACTCACCTTAACACAAACTGTTTTTGCTATACTTGCTTTTGAGCATAGAAATGATGTGATTAGAGTGAGTTTTACTTCAATGTGATTCAACTATGTATGTATGTAGGGACAGAATCATTTCTAACCTTATCAACTGTTTATCTAACGTAAGAGATTCAAGTAAAAAATCTCTTTAAAATCTTCCTTCACAGCCAAATACACTGCAACAGTTTCTAGTAATGTTGAATCATGATGCAAAATTGCATTTTCGTAGTAAATTACCTTGGAATTTAGCTAACAGTAAAAAAGAAAAAAGAAAGTGGAAAAAGAAAAAGTTCTAAACTTCAACTGATAGTAATAATATATACAATTGGAACTGTTTCACATATGAATGGATCAAGTTGATTTGTTCAAGGCTTTGCGTAAGTTGACTTGAAAAATGAAGTCTTTTCTAAAACTTGTTCATCTAAACAATCAATAATTTCACCAAATCTTTTCTTATATCTATCATGGATTCAGCATCATATTTTATTCATACATTTCTCTTTTGCATGCTAACAACAGTAAATGGTTAGTTCCGTATAAATTAGTTACTGAACTTAATTTCAACAAATTGCACACCAACTTTAATTTGTATTAAAATTACTCAAACTTGCATACTCGCCCATTTTCTAGCCAAAGTTTGTGCCTTAAACAACATTGTTTCCACCAACTATACAATACGACATCGATTCTATTTTTTCCGCGAAGCCATATTTATTCATGTCACCACGTTGAAAAAATTTCTCCTTTTTCTTTTTGTTAAAGCCAACTCACATTTCTAGCCAAAGTTTGTGCCTAAAACAACATTGTTTCCACCAACTATACAATACGACATCGATTCTATTTTTTCCGCGTAGCCATATTTATTCATGTCACCACGTTGAAAAAATTTCTCCTTTTTCTTTTTGTTAAAGCCAACTCACATAAAAAATGTCACGCAATAAATTTTTGGCTCCTTTTCCTTTTTGTTAAAGCCAACTCACGTAAAAAATGTTACGCAATAAAATTTTGGCATTTACATAGGATTAAATAAGACCGAAATTTTAATTCCAAAAAAATTAATGTTTATGCATTAATTGACCAAGTATTGACTAAAAGTTAAAATTCAAGTATATTTCGTGTATTTACAAGCAATTAACATAAGTAATATTAATATATCTATATATAATATAAAGGAGGAGTTTTTTATCTCTCAATTTTTTCCTCCAAATTTTCTCTCTTTTTTTTCTTTTTAATTTATTTTCAAAAAAATAGTTAATTTTAATTCATGAAAAAAATTCAATACGACTGTTGAATTAAAGATTACGAAAAAATCTTTAATTCGATTCAAAACCTTAAAAAAAACTGAAATAAATAAGTTATGATCATTTTAAAGTGTCTAAATATATTTTTTTTACTCTTATTTATCTTTAATGTTGAACATCATACTCTTTTTATATTTTGTTTTCGTTTACTCGTGAAAAAGAATAGAGTTAATATATGAAAGTAGCCATTTTCTTTTAGTAAATTTAAAATTTACCTACTCAAATAAAAACTTTAAAAATTACCCACTTTTTGTGTTAAATGACTAAACTGCCCCTAAAATTAAAACTAAAAAATTACCCACATCAAATATCTATTTCCCTCCTCTCGGTCTCTCACTCTCTCTCTCTCTCTCGCCTTCCTCCCCCACCCGCTCGCTCTCTCTCTCTCGGCTGACACATCACAATTTACAATCATATTTTTTAAATTTTTTTAGTATTAAAAGTTAGAAAATTAATTTATAGTAATTGGAATAGATATTAGGTGAGTTTTCCAAGTTGGCGTGGCTTTCACCACTGGATGCAAAAGTAAGTCATATATAAAAAAAAAATTAAATACAAATAATAGAAAATGATCATTCTCTCAAAAAAAGGACGATTTCTTAAAATATTACACAAAAACGAGCTGATGAACAGGAGAATCACAAATTTGGTGTTGGAGAAGAGCGCAATGTGTTGAAATTTCATTTTTTTTTTTCTTCTTTCCTTTTCTTTTAGTTTGAGGGTTGGATTGAGGTAATTGTTGAGTTAGGGTTTAAATCTGAGTTTCAAAACGATTTCTCAGAATCAAAATCTCGTTGAAGAAGATGAGGGCTTCTGCAACAGCTCTCATTCGCAGAGGAATTGGTGTTAAATTCGGTACTCTGACTCATCCATTCTCTCTCTACCCTTCTGATCTGCGTAATGTCGGTTTCCAAGGTACGAGACATTTCTCATCTATGCTCAGAGTAGATTTCAGTTGTTTAAACGACATACATTTCGCTCGTTTCCTGTTTCGTGAAATGATGAGAGTTAGGCCACGGCCTTGTCATTCCATGTTCAACAAACTGCTGAATGCTGTTGTCAAGATGGAAGAATACACAACTGCCCTATACATGTTCGACGAAATGCGTCAATTAGGTGGACCTATAGATTTGTGCACGATGAATATCATCATCAATTGTTATTGCCTTGTGAACAGGGTGAACTTTGGGTTTGCTATGTTGGGCTGCATCTTAAAGCTCGGTTACGAACCAGATGTGGTGACTTTTACTACTCTCGTGAAAGGACTTAGCCTAAGTGATAGGGTGGTTGAGGCAGAAAATTTGTTCTTTTACTTGTTAGATCATAATCTCTCTGTGACAGATGAAGTTATGCTTCGCACTCTGATCAATGCACTTTGCAAGGTAGGAAGGGTAGAGGAGGCTGAGCATGTTCTGAAAGTCATGGTAATGCGGAACATTAGCCCTAATGTCATCACTTATACCACGATGATGGATGGGTACTCTTCACAAGGGCAAATGGAAAAGGCAAAAGGAATATTTCGTTCCATTGTGGAACAGGGACTTGAGCCAGACATAATCTCCTACAGCAGTCTGATCAATGCACTTTGCAAGGAAGGAAGGATAGAGGAGGCTGAGCATGTTGTGAAAGCCATGATAATGCGGAACATTAGACCTAATATCATCACTTATACCACGTTGATGGATGGGTACTCTTCGCAAGGGCAAATGGAAAAGGCAAAAGGAATATTTCGTTCCATTGTGGAATACGGACTTGAGCCAGACATATACACCTACACCAGCCTGATCAAGGGATATTGTAAGAAAGGCAAGGTTGATGAAGCTTGGTGCCTTTTCCACGAAGTTTCTCGTAAAGGTTTACAACATACAACCGTCACATATAACACCATGCTTCATGGATTATTTTGTTCTGATAGATTTAATGAAGGTTGGAAGCTTTTCAATGATATGGAAGCGGATCAGCAAGTACGCCCTGACATAATCACCTATCATATTCTAGTCAAAGGTTTGTGTGCAGATGGAAGAGTTGCTGCTGCAAGAGATATTCTTCATCAACTTCCTTCAATAGGGCTGCGACCTGATGTTCCAATGTATACCATGATTTTTGACTCACTTCATCGAAAGGGGTTAATGGAGGAGGCAAAGTGTTTGCTGAAGGAAATGGAAGGAAATGGTATGAAGAAAGATGAAATTCTTGAGAGATTGATTAGAGAGAGGGTTGAATTGTAAATTTAATAAAAATCACCCTTTAAATAAGAAATAATAGCTGATCTTATAAGTCAGTTTTTGATCTTGTATATTATGCTAGTATATATTATGTGTAGTTAGATGCAATAGTATGTTGTGTTGTTGATTGCTTACAGATTTGCATCATGTAGTGGGTTTGTTAGAGATGCATGGAAAATTCTTTGGAGAAAGGATAATTGTCTTGCAATTGCTAATATGGATTCAATAATATCTGAGATAGCATCACCTTCAATGATGCTGTAGGTGTGTGTTAAGTTCTCCTTGTCGATGCCTTCGACACGGTCTTTGACACTCTTATACTGACCCCCATCGCCAAAATGGATAACCTTAAAGGGTGGCAACGCCGCCATCCCCTTCCAAGATCTCGATGTTCTTGATGGCCTGAGGCATGATCTTGGGGATGAGGGAGTCAGCGGCCAGCACCACGGCTTTGAACATCCTTGCAGCTGGGATGGAGGAAGGGAAGGGATCTCCTCTGTTGTAGTAGAGTTTGAGCTTTAGATTCTGCTAAGCAGCCTTTCACACTCAAAACTTGATAGACACCGCAACAGTTTTTCTATCAACAGCAACCAATCCCGTAGTTTGAGAACGATATATGATAAGACCAGTTGCAGTGAAATGCCTGCACACCATCAAGCATAACTAGGCTAGGCTCAATCACCTTGAAAATCTCTCGATTCATCCACTCTGCAAGAATCCTAAGGCTCTCACAACTCTTTCCAAAGGTAAGAAAAATGCTGAAGCATTCAAGGTATTTTCCTTTCCATAGTGTGGAGCATCTCTATCCAAACGAGCAATAGTTCCTACAAAAATAGACACCTTTTCAGCAATATCATTTCCGACCACCAGAATTTGAAGCCCCACATATGCAGCCTCAGGAACAAGAGGGATCTCCTCATGGATAAGGAATCGTATAGCACAAGGCTCGTAAAGGAAGAAGCCCAAATCATGAACCGTGGGACTTGTCTATGTCTACCACGAAGTTGGTGGCGTATGACGTTCCGATGGACTCAGTGTCGAAGGTAAGGCAGGCAGTTGAAGGGCGGGTATCTCCTCCTCCGATCCCAACCTCTCCATTTCTTACACAAAAACTCCACCGTATGTCTCGCACTTTGCGAAGCAATTAGGTCAAGGATTTTCCGGCTGATTTATTGCTCGCTTTCTACATTTTAGGATCGGAAATCTCCTTGCTTTTAGAATTATTCAGTTTGTTACATTCTGTTGCAAAATAACCTATTTTTAGTAGAAGCCCTAATTCACCCCAAAAATATCTTCCTTACAGATATACTCCAGCAGCATCCTTACCCTACAGATATACAAATACATTTCTATATATACCTTGCAGATTTTATCAGAATCGAAATCTGTATATTTTTGCGTGTAATCAATACTGTCAGGTTTGTCATTCTTAATTTTTCTACTTTGTTAATGGTTTTTGTATCTTGTATACATTTGGATTGATCGTATGTTTGTCGGATTTTTAGATTTGTGAATGAAATGATTTAGATATTAATCATGCAGTTTAATTTGTATGAATATCGGCAGTTGGATCATTTGCAATTCTGGTAATCAAATCACAACCTTTTTTCAGAATTTGCAATTCCGTTTGTCATATACATATGTATTCACTTTGATCCCCGAAATTCAGATTGATTCGATTGCCATTTCTCAATATCCCATGCGTTTCAGACATCTTCTCATTGTCTTAATTTTGTCCAAACGAAATAGGCCAAGTCGGCTGGGAGTAGAAAATAGAATCTTAGTCTCTTGGGGTGAGGAATGTTTGTGTTCCTATCATAGCTTATGTCATGTGTCATGTTTCTAGCAATGTCATTTGTCAACTAATGCAAATCATACACTAACTCCAATATTTTTCAATTGATAGAAAATGGATATCCAGTCGTTGGTATGTGATAACGGAACTGGAATGGTGAAGGTTAGTATAAATTCACAGAAAATTGTTATGAGATTCCATTATTACTGCATGCATGTCCTTCAATAAGAGATGTCACACAAATTGACAATGAAGGATATTAAAGGTGAGACTACCGGTGCTTATATACATTTGTTTTACTTAGGCCGGGTTTGCCGGGGAAGAAACTCCAAGAGCAGTTTTCCCCAGCATCGTTGGACGACCCCAACGCACCGGTGTGATGGGACAAATGGATGCATACAACTGGGATGATATGGAGAAGTTATGGCATCACACTTTCCACAATGTGCTTCGTGTTGCTCCGGAGAAGCATCCCATCCTTGTAACCGAGCAGCCTCTGACTCCCAAGGCCAATAAGGAGAAGATGGCTCAGATAATGTTTGAGAAATTCAATGTCCCCGCAATGCACTTTGCAATTCAAGCTGTTCTGGCTCTCTACGCCACTGGCCGTACAACAGGTGAAGTTAAACTTCTTCTTTTTTCCTCTTCTTTTCATTAATTTGTAGTTTGTTTTTTTTTTCTTGATAGGTGTTGTGTTGGATTCTGGTGATGGCATGAGTCATATTGTGCCTATTTATGAGGCATACTCGCTGCCGCATGCTATCCTTCGTCTGGACCTAGGCGGGCGCGACCTAACGGACTATCTCATGAAGATGCTCACCGAGAGAGGCTACATGTTCACCACATCTGAAGAGCGGGAAGCTGTCCGTGATGTCAAGGAGAAGCTTTCATACGTGGCCCTCGACTATGAGAAGGAGCTCGAGACAACTAAGACTACCTCCAACGTCGAGCAGAACTACAAGCTACCCGACGGCCAAACCATTAGTGTTGGGGCCGAGAGGTTCCTTTGCCCGGAAGTACTCTTCCAGCCATCTTTCATCGGAATGCAAGCTGTTGGGATTCATGAGACCACCTACGATTGTATCAAGAAGTGTGATGTCGACATGAGGAAGGATTTGTATAGTAACATTGTGCTAAGCGGCGGCACGAGTATGTTCGTAGGCTTTGCTGATCGCATGAGCAAGGAGATCACTGCATTGGCTCCTAGCAGCATGAAAATTAAGGTTGTCGCCCCGCCTGACAGAATATACAGTGCTTGGATCGGAGGGTCGATTCTTGCATCTCTAAGCACATTCCAACAGGTAGAGTTTCATCTTGTTGTTGGTTACACTTTCAGGTTGCATTTTCTCTGGTTGCAAATTTATCATAGGAATGATAAGAAAAATGAGAAAATTTTAACATAGTTTTGCGATCCCCATCTTTTCTTTATCTTGTGTACTCAAGCTATAATAGAAAACGTACATAGGAAAATATTTATCACAATAGACTGTAATAATATGATCATGGATTTGGCATGTGAACATTATTTAAAAAATTTATACTTATGAATTTAGGGGTTCACTTAATTAGTGATTATTGCTAAGTGAGTTAATTTGATTCAATTATGAGTAGTGAAACACCTTTTAAATTGTATTTGGAACGAGTATGGTATATAGGGATGTCAATGCAGCCCGGAACCCGTGGGCCGACCCGAATAACCCGACAAATTAGATGGTTAGGGTTGAAAAATCGCAACCCGAAAAAATCTCCAGCCCGATTAGCCCGCACCCGACTAACCCGGAACCCGATAGGGCTAGCCCGAAAACCCGATGGGCTGGCCCGGTGGGCTGACGGAATTGTGACTGATGCATCCAGTTACAACTTCTGCTATGTTTAGATCTATGGTATTTGCTTAAATATATATATATATGTAGCCTCATTAAAAAAAAAAGTGAAATTAATTAGTTGGAATATATATGTGTGTATATGTGCAATCTCATTAAAAAAAGTGAAATTAATTATGAATTTTTTTGTAGAAATTGATTATTAGTATCTCATTAGTTAGAAATTAATTATTAGTATCTCATTTTAAAGTGATACCAATTTTTTTTTTTCTGTTAATGAGACGTGCATGGCAAATCCACTAATTATTCAGTAATAATCCAAATTGATTCTAGTGCATTGATACATGTTAAATTTTACTATCTCATTTTAATATAATTTTGTTTATGTAATCTTGAATATCTTATATTTTTGCATTTCATAATTTGCTATATAATTTATATCTTTAACATCTATGTATATTTTATACATTATACATTAGATCATTAGGAATAATAAAATACAAATGATAATTTTATTTTTACGCCTTTAACCTGATTAGCCCGATGGGCTAGCCCGAAACCCGAAAGTTTAGGGTTAGGGTTGAAGATTTACAACCCGAAAAAATCTCCAACCCGATTAACCCGCACCCGACTAACCCGAAATCCGATAGGGCTAGCCCGAAAACCTGGTGGGCTGGCCCGATTGACATCCCTAATGGTATATACACTATAGACGGGTCTAGGTGGACCATATCATTTTGGTTTAGCCTCATCATTTCATTTCATCGGCGTGTTAAGTATTAACTTATTTTTTAAATATTATTTATAAATTATAATGTAAATTATTTCCCACCAAAATTCAATAGCATGCATACTAGTTATCATAGATTAGAGTGAAATGGGGGAAGATGACCGCAAGACAAAAAAAAAAAATCACGGAACATGTGAACAAAATGAAAAATTGGTGATATTTATGTTTTCCACTATTTTCTGTCGAAGAGAATTTGATCTCATTATCTTCTGATTTTATTATAATTATTGGATTTCTTGTTTATGATGAAACAGATGTTGATATCCAAGGGTGAATTTGATGAGATGGGTCCATCAGTTGTCCACAGAACATTTTTAGGTCCACAGAAGATTCAAAATTAAAGACGAAAATATTCGTAGCTAAACCATAGACAATCAAGATTAACGACGAAAATTCCAAGTTTCACGGCGGAATGATAGACCTCGGGTTGTGCTTGGTCGTACTCTTCACCTACGATGGTAAATATAGTCGTTAAATTTAACGACCAATTAAAGGAGGAAAGTAGTCGTTAATTGATGTTTTTCATTTTTTTTATATTCTGCCATAAAGTCGTAGTCACAAATATTTTTATTTTTTATTTTTTTTAGTATTCCGTCGTAAAGTAGTAGCTATATGTATATATATTTATTATTTTTTTAATATTCCGTCCTAAAGCCGTAGCTATATACATGTTTCTTTTTATATTCCGTAGTAAAGCCGTAGCTATATATATTTGTTTTTTTAATCTTCCGTCGGCAAACCGTAGCTGTATAAATTTGTTTTTTCTTTATTATTATGTGTTTTCTCTCCGTGATAAAGTCGTATATATATATATATATATATATATATATATATATATATATATATATATAGGGAGAGGTTCAAGAAAGAACCATAAATAAAAAAAGAACGGAGAACCATTTTCAGCCATTCGATTATCAAGATCTACGGTGGATGTATCATCTTGTTGGATGAATGCAGATCTTGGGTTCGAATCCTGAAGGGAGCAATTTTTTTTTTTATTTTTTTTAGTGCATTAATTTTAACAGTGAATGCATTAATTTTTACAGTGAATGCATTAGATTTGATGGTTCTCACGTTCTCACAAATAATGTAGTTCTCTCTAGAACCACACCCTATATATATATAGGGTGTGGTTCTAGAGAGAGAGAGAGAAGGGTTCAACAGAGAAGCTAAATATTGTGGAGAATAGAGAATTCGCAAAATAAAAACGAACAGATCTATAGTTTTAATGAACAGATCAATGTACCGCATGAACAACAATTTGCCCCGGGTTCGAATCCTGCTGGTGGCGAGTTTTTCTATATTTTTATTAAATACGTCTGTTCATTACTTATGTTGATCTGTTCGTAAAATATATAGATTTGTTCGTTTTCTCGAAAAAGATAATTCTCTGTTGAACTCAATCCTATATATATATATATATAGGGGAAGGCTAAAATAAAAATCAAAGTTAGACTATAAAATAGGAACCATTTTCAGCCATTGGATCATCAAGATCTACGGTTAATTCATCACCTTGTTGGAATAATTCATGGTCCTGAGTTCGAATCTCATAGGTAGCAAAAAATTTAATTTAATAATTCATACATTTACACATCGGATTCATGGGTGTTCTACATATAATTAATACATTTTAATTATTTTATAGTTTATAGTCTAAGAGGAGTTCTCTGAATAGCCCTCCCCTATATATATATATATATATATATATATATATATGGAGGGGGCGCTCCAATGAGATCCCCTAATTTTACTGAGATCTAGGGCACGATTTGGTGCGTTTATTTTATCAATCCTATGGCTGATATTGCATTTGGAGGGTGATTTTTTTCACAGGGTTCGAATCCTGGAGGGAGCAGAATATTTTAAATTTTGTAATTCATCAGTATATACTGCATTGTTCATCGTTATATACTGTCTTGTTCATCAGTATATATGTCTTATTCATTACCAATGTTTTAAATTTTATTTTTCATCAGTATATACATCTTGTTCGTTAGATATACGTCTTGTTCATTAGTATTATATGTCTTATTCATTGTCCTCATGTTACATGAAAAATACGGGGTCTCACTGGAGCGCGCCCCTATATATATATAGCGGAGCGCTCCAATGAGACCCCCTATTTTTAATGAGACCTGAGACACGATCTCGTGCGTTTATTTCATTAATCCTATGATTGATTGTTCGCTATTATTTTTACTACGCCGCAAGTATATGGTGTAGTTGCAATATAGGGAAGCAAGGTCGTATATATTCTACAAGGATTAGTAGTCAAATTCTAGTGATTACCTTAAGTCATTATGCTAGAGCTATTTAGACTAAACAATGAGGTGAGTGGTTTGATTAACTAACAAATTCAAAGACAAAATAAGGTTAAAGCAAGAGAAATGAATTACTCAAGTGATTAAGATGATTTAGGGACTAGACATCAATGGATTAGTAATAGACCTCAAATTTGCTCAACATTAGTTTTGATATTACCTATTATCTAGGGTGATCTCCCAACTAGTTCTAGCCCCCTTCCGGACGACTAAAACGGTAGATTACGGGTCATAATTACCGTCCCCGGTTAACTTCTAACCTATAACTCCCAAAAGCACAACAAAGATCGATAAACTCTCACCCAACTCTCAACCTCCCGGTTTATTGAGTCGATATGTATCAAACTCCTAATCTATTGTAATTATTCTCTCCCGATTCAAATCACAAATTAGAAATGCATAAAAGGTGGCCAACCAATCATACAAGAGATAAATCTAGGGCTTAAAAAGATAACAATAAGCACAATCAAGATATATATTAAACAAAGAAATCAATCCATTACAAATCCATCTAATCCGATCCCTAAGATAAGGGATTTTAGCCAAGCATATTCATAATAAAAATAAATCTCAAGTCATAAGAAAACATAAATAAAGATATAGAGAGATAGAGATTCATAGAGAAATCCTATAATCTTGATCTTCAATCATGTAATCTTGATGAGCTCCTTTCCAAGTCTTCCTCTTCTTTCTTTGATTTTGGTGTTGTTTTTGTGTGTAGAAGAGAGAAAAATGGTAGAGAATGGAGGTTAGGGTTTTTTGAGAGGTGAAGAATGGTGGATGATGTGAAAAGTGAGGGAAGAAAGGGTATTTGGGCTGAAAATCCCGTCTGGGCCCACAAAAACGCACAATTCCGCCTTTTGATCGCGGTCACGGCCGTGACCGCGATACAGGACCGTGGGGAAGCTGTCCGCGGCCGTGGCCCGGACCACGGGTGCCGTCTGGCGTTTTGGACGATTTTGGAGCAGAGGCCCGCGGTCGGACCTGAGACCGCGGGGTACTGGGCTCAATGCGCAGTCCACTTGTTCGGCTCCGTTCTTCCTCGTCCAAACTTTGATTTGGCCGCCGTTTGCACTTATGGATTCCTCTTGAGACGTACTTCAATCTCATGTCTTCAAAATCCTGCAATTAATCCTTGATTTTCCCTGAAATTACTCTAAAACTATACCAAGGCATCAAATCTTCATAAAACTAAACATTCGGGCACAAACAAGCATTTACAAGAAAAACATGAAGGAAAATGACAACAAATCATGTGGAATTAAGGTACGAAAATCATGTTTGTCATTGATATTGTATCTAGAGGGAAAATTTTCTTCTCAGGGTTCAAATCCTGGAACGAGCGAAATATTTTAAATTTCGTTATTCATCAGTATCTACTACATTGTTAATCGATATATACTGCCTTGTTCATCAGTTTATAGTACTAATTTTTTAAATTTCGTTATTCATCGGTATATACTGCCTTGTAGCCCTTGTTCATCAATATATACGTCATATTCATTGTACTCAGTATCTCACGAAAAATAGGGGGTCTCACTGGAGCGCGCCCCTATATATATATATATATATATATATATATATATATATATATATATGAATGGATCCATGGAGAATCCATATATTTTTAAGAATAGAGAATTGATATCGTCCCTTAGATTTCATAGATCTATATTACCGACTATTTAACTACGGAAGTTTTAATTAATAAAATTAAAAATTCAATATATTTTAACAACTATTTAACTACAAAAAGTTAATTTAATAAATTAAATAAAAAAGTCAATAAATTTTACCGATTATTTAACAATGCGATATTAATTTAATAAATAAAATAAAAAATTCATAATTAAATTTCTCGACAACTCAATGACACGATATAATGTAATAAAATAAAATATAAATATATGTTATACTTTATGACACTTTAACGATGGAAATATTAAATTAAATAATAAAATAATACTTCCTCCGTCTACGAAAGAACTTCCTATCTTTATTTTTTGAGACGTCCACAAAAAAGCTTCCTACTTATTTTTTAACTATACCCCACCACTTATAATTACTTATTTTTCACTTTTTCACAACTCTCAATATTAATTATAACACCTTTTCACCATTCCCAATACACTCAACAACTTTTTCTCTACTCTTAATACACTCAACAATATTTTTCTTAAAATCCGTGTCACTCCCTCCTATAAAGTTCTTTCATGGACGGAGGGAGTATATTAATATTAACGGCGGTTTAATGACTTAATATTTAAAATTACATAAAATTTAAAATTAATATACTTCCGTTGGTAAACCGTTGATAAGACCGACAAATTAACTACGGATTGAATTCCGTCGTTAAATTTAGTAGCTAATTACATGTTTTCTTGTAGTCGATCTTTGTAATTGTTTGGATGTTGTAGTAGTGGAGAAGTTTGAGTACAACGTATGAGAGTCATTGTCATTAATACTAAGAATTTCTTAATATGCAACATATGGGAGTCATTGTCTTAAAATTTATTTATTTAATACCGTTAATTTATCAAAAAAAAAAAATTATTACTATGCAAGGTATAAAATCTCTTCTTTTTTTTTGAAAGAGTATAAAATCTCTTTAATACTAAGAATTTTAATGAATTCTTTCCTAGTAAATAAAATACTTTCTAAATAAAAAATTCTCCGGGCAAAAATCGATTTAAATAATATTCTAATTTCTAAAAATCTTGTGAAAATCTATTGAGGAAAAGTCGATCGGGGAGTTACACAGGGATTCTCCAAAGTTGAAAATTTCTTATATATGGTTGATAAATCCAAAGTTAGGGTATATGAATTCTTTTAACTTCAATTTTTTGAATTAAAATTCAGTATATATGATTCTATATATTATAGCAAATTTTATTTTAACAAAAATACTGTTAAATAATAATTATATGGGACATGGTACACAAAGAATGATGAGACACTAATAAAAATTTGTACGAGATTAATACTTCATCTGTCCCACTTCAAAATTTCAAATGATCAAATTTCTATTTTGGATTGCATGTCCCACTTCAAATGACTCAACCCAAATTTAGAAATACAATTAGGCATTTAACATTACTTTTTGGATTGTCCCACCATCACTTTACATTTTTATCACACATTTTTTAATCTTTGTGCCCAATTTTTTTGGGGTCATTTGAAGCGGGATAGAGGAAGTATCTGCTTAGTCAAAATTTGCCTGACCGTATACATAATCAGATCCTATATCCTATAGAACATTTTAATATTTTGGTTGATTATATATGAACACTAATATGAGTACCTACCATTTTACACACGACTTCATCTTCATGCATACTAGCTAGTACCTCCCGTGCGATGCACTAGTCACAATATATTTTATTATTTTTACATTTTTAATTTATGTAAAAATTATCAAAATATCATCATTTATGAGTTAGACTAATTGATCATTCTGATTATTTATATATTTTAATATTTTATTAAAAATATTACATAATAATAATATTATCAACTCAATGAATATAATATTAATTTAATGAGAATCGAATTATAATAATTAAAACAGAATAAAAATTATAGAAGAGAAAACTTTTGGTGGGAAAAGAAATTAGAAGAAAGAGCAAATTTGGTGGAAAAATAATTCTTTTTTTTTCTTTGATAAATTAAAAGTATTAAATAAAGAAATTTAAAGGTCACGCCACGTTAGAGAACTCGAATCGCATAACCATAGATGATGCTAAAAGAGGACTAGTAATTGTCATCAACAATTAACGTCATAGACTCATACGAAAGAAACAATATCTGGAAATTGATTAACAATATATTAAGGTTTGGTTCATAAGAGAATACCATAATTACAAAACTCCCTCTCTCTTTCTCTCTCTAATATGGTTTAGATCTCGTAGCGGCAAAGCGGGCAGCTAGGGCTCTTCTTCAGCCACTTGTTGATGCAGCCGCCGTGATACACATGCGAGCACGGCATCTTCGACGCTCCTCCGCCGTCGCCAAGCTTCTCCAAGCAGATGCAGCAACACCTCTCCTCCTCCTCCTCCTCCTCCTCGTACTTCTCCAGCAGAGAAGCGAACGACGGCTCCTCCGCGGCCGGCACCAGCAAGGGGTCTTCGTCCTCCACGAAGAACACGTGCCGGTGCTCGACGCGAACGTCGAAGGTGAGGTGAAGATCGCAGGAGCCAGATAGGGTTCGATGGGCCGGAAGCCGCACGCGCGCTTGCTCGAACGCGAACACGATCAAATCCTCGCCCCTCCTGCCGACGGTCGGAACGTGGTTTCTGATGGCCCTCCCGACGGCCGCCTTTACGGCCGCAAACGAGAGGGTTTCTCCGTCGATGACCACGGTGGCGGTGGCGTAGGTTTGGGTGGTGGGGAAGGTGCCGGGAAACCCTTGTAGTGTGCAGTCGTGGTCTAGCAAGTAATTGTTGTATTTGATTTCGAAGAAAAGGTGGAATTGGATTCTGAGTTGGGGCAAAATTGGGGGACGGAAATCCCCTCGGATGAGGTTGAAGGCGGTGAATGGATGGTAGTAGCAATCCATGCTCATCAAGAATAATCAAAACCAAATTTGGGATTAATTTGAGAGAGATCACTAATGTTTGGCGAGATGAATAATGAAGAAACTAATTAATCGGATGTAGTAATTGGGAATTTAGGATTATATATATATATTATGGGGCGTATACATAGAAGGATTCCAACTCTAATTGGATACAAATTAGCAGATGAGATCCTCTATCCCAGAATATTGTGTGTAACACGTGTACCACTCTTCATTTCTTTGTTTTACAATTTTTTTTAAAATAAAAATTATTATTATATTATAAACTCTAATTAGCATTTATCAGTGAAAAAAATAAAATTTAAAAAATTATATACCCTAACTTTGAATTAATGAATCCAAATAATCTATTATTAATTCAAATAAATATAAAAAAATAATTATAAACCCTAAATGGATGAGTGAACCCTTGTTAATTATCTTTATATTATATAAAAGCATAATAAATTAAAATTGAATAAAATATAATTTAAAAATATAAAGAAATAAAGAGTGGAACACGTGGTACACACTATATTTTGGGACAGAGGATCCCATTTGAGAAAGTAGAGGTCATCCGATATCAATTTTAATTATTATTATTATTTTTATAATTATAAAGAGACGGGGGAATTAATAATGTTAAGAATTTTATTAGCCTGTTATTTTTAATTATTATTATTATGGAGAAGTAACAAATAACCCCTATCATACAACCCCTAACACATTTACCTCCATATTTTTTGACCCTCAACATCTCATAAAGAGTGCAAAATCCCCTCTGTTCCCGAGAGACACTTAACACCGTTTTAAGGGCAGATTATTTACTCCCTTTTAGGGCTGTCTAATTGGTTATCGGGTTTTGGATAATCCGTTAACCGAACCGAAATTCCTGGATTTGGGTATCCAATAGCCGAATTTTTTGGTTATCGGTTCGTTTTGGGTATCATTTTTAGAAAAATTTCGGGTATCGGTTAACCCGATAACCGAAACGAGTTAACCGAAATAACCAAAAATTATTTAATAAATTATTTAATATATATACTATATACATTTTAATTATGAATTCATTAATTAATTTATTTATTTTTTTAAAAATCGATTCTTAAGTAAAATAAAATTATGATATATTTAAAATATAAGAATGAGCTTTAGTCTAGTGGATAAGTTGCTTTGTGTATTTTCTGGAGACTAGGGTTCAAATCCTTTATCTAGCAAATTATTTGAATTTTAATTTTTTAAATGGGTATTTTGGATACCCAAATAACCGAATCGGATAACCGAAGCAGATATTGGGTAACCAAACACCTAACGGTTTAGGAACAGCTAGTGACAATTTCGGGTTCGGGTAACTGAAAATTCGGATACGGGTAACCGAACCCGAACCGATCGACAGCCCTACTCCCTTTTAATCTCCTAAATCTATTCAGATATCAGCTTGGCTTAGTCAAGCCGTAAATCTACATCTTCCTCTTTCCTTCTCCAACACAAATAATCCATTAAGGAAGATTTCTCTCTCCACCGAAAAATGAGGAATTTATCTGCTGCACAGGATTTGACTATGGATATCCAAAATCAATCTTTCTTTTGCTTCAATTTCTTATTCTTCTTCTTCAAAAACTTTCATACTCTATTTTTTATGATTTTATTCTTCCACAAGAATCAATTTAGTGGAAAGGAACCAGAGGAGATGAATTAATTAACTGGAAAGGAATTGGAGGAGATTACATTCTTGATTTTGTAACTATCAAGGAGTGATTCATTTGTTAAATGTGGCTTTGGAGCTGGCGAGGAGGGACCTCTTGTTCAACCCAATCAGAAAACATACACGCAGGTAGGGATGTCAATCGGGTCAACCCACCAGGTTTCGGGCTAGCCCTATCGGGTTTCGGGTTAATCGGGTGTGGGCTAATCGGGTTGGGGAATTTTTTGGGTTATAAATCTCCAACCCTAACCCTAAACGTTCGGGTTTCGGGCTAGCCCGATGGGCTAGCCCTATCGGGTTTCGGGTTAATCGGGTGTGGGCTAATCGGGTTGGGGAATTTTTTGGGTTATAAATCTCCAACCCTAACCCTAAACGTTCGGGTTTCGGGCTAGCCCGATGGGCTAGCCTATCGGGCTAATCGGCTTAAAGGCGTAAAAATAAAATAATCATTTGTATTTTGTTATTTTTAATGATCTAATGTATAATGTATAAAATATACATAGAAATCAAAGATATAAATTATATAGCAAGCATTAAATGCAAAAATATGAGATATTGTAAAAAAACATCAAGATTACATGACATATAAAATAAGTTGGTAACAATAAAATGTTCAATTTTGTTAAAGAAAAAATAATAAAATATTCAACAATAGTTTGAACTTATAGAACCGAAGCATCTCAAAAATAAAGAAAAGTGAAATGATGAGACTTTATAATATTTTATCATTTTTTTATTTTATATCTAAATATTCTAAGTTAAGTACTCGGGTTTCAGGCTATCCCATCGGGTTAGTCGGGTCGACCCTATCGGGTGCCGGGCTATTCGGTTACTGGATAATCGGGTTGTAACTTTTATTGGGTTGAAAATATTCAACCCTAACCCTCTCGGATGGTGGGTTAATCGGGTCAGTCCACGAGTTTCGGGCTAGATTGACATCCCTACACGCAGGTGGAATTTTGGCTAAATAGAAAAGGATTTCCATTGAGTAGTTTCATCAAACAGATGGAGTGCAATGCGAAGTTGAAGGCAGATGTTTGGGAAACTGTAGAAAGAAGAGACCTTGTTGAGGATTTGGTTGGATTGGCGAAGACGGATGGGTGTGGAGAGTGTTAAAAGAGGGGTGTTGTTTCTGGGAAGCAAGGATGAAGACGACGGTCGCGATCTGGAGAGATTGGATTCTAGAGAGATGGAGAGGCTTCTGGCGGATTTTCCGACACAAGCTGTGATTGGATTCCAAGGAGTGGGACTGATATCTGAACAGATTTAGGAGATTAAAAGGGAGTAAATAATCTGCCCTCAAAACGGTGTAGTATTAGGTTTGGGACATGGAGTGGGACATGCTTTTGGTATGTGCTATGAGATCCTCTGTTCCAGAATATTGTGTGTACCATGCGTACCAAGCCGGGAACCCGTGACTAAGAGAGGGAATTTAAAAGCGGGGATAGAAAGGGGTGGACAATTAATGAAGGATGAAACTCAAATCATTATCGATAAAAGAGAAATTCATAAGATAACTAATATTTAGCCACAATGGCTCAAATAACTGATAAATTTGGAAGAACCCGACTTAGTTAAACTGCCATAGTACTTAAGAGTACACAACGGAATAATAATATCTGAACTACATGTATGAAAACATGTATCCCAAGAGGTTATCTATAACTACGACAAAAGGAATTTCCACTCATCACCTCATCGCCATCAGCCACTGCTCAACCTGTACATTTAAAAAAAAAAAAAAGCATTGCTGAGTACGAGAGTAGTCAATGAGCACGTATGCCAAAATATATACATGCTAGTATAAAACTGTAAATTGTCATGTCATCATAAACAGTATAGCAAGAGAGTTTTAGCTAAAAGGCCTAAGCTTACTAAATTCATTTGTGGCCACCTCTCACGGACATTTGACCGGTCAACCCGCTCGCTGACTCATGGTCACCATGTACACTATTTCTAGTAGGATAGCTATCCGCTCAGGATCCGAATTCGATTATATAATTGGCAAAAGCTAAGGCAGATAGATATCATACTAAGATTAAAACATTTATGACAAGATAATGACTTTAAATAATTTCAATTCAAGGATTGAAAAGAAATGACTTGCTTGAATGTAAACATTAATTTTTTCTTGATATATATGAAAGTAAGCCCACCTGATAGCAACTCTTGTTCCGGTGCAGTAGCTCCTTGTCTGGCTATTACGTACTCTCGCACTTGACATACGATATTGCAAGAATATAACATAAGATATCGGCTCGAGCAAAATCATCGAATAATGCTAATGCATGAATATAACTATGCATGACTCGCTTATGCAAGAATTATTATTCTGAAATAATAATTCGGAAAATTCTATTATTAATCCTAGTTATCAGATTAAATAAAATAACTACGGCTTGTCTTATGAGGTCAGATGGATAACTAAAATTAATCTGCTCATCTTAGGGTCTTTTATCCCGCTTGATAATTAAATAGATCTCACTCTATTTAATCGATTAAAAGAAATTAGCTAAATCTAATTACTCACTTAGTGAACTCATAGAAATAAATCCGTAATTAAAAATAATGAAGTCTAATTAATCGGTCATTCCAGATTGTTCATTGGTCGGGCTTAAATAAATAGAGAATCAATAATATAAGCTCATATAATTAAAAGGCCCAACATAAGGCAGCCTAATAATTACTACTTCCACCGTCCCACTAAAAGTGGCCTGTATTCTTTTTTGGGTCATCCCACTATAAGTGTCTTATTTTCATATACAGAAAAATTTAACCCTTCAAAAAGTGTAGGTCCCACTATTTTTAACCAATTTACACCTCTGTTTAATTCTCATGCCGAAAAGTTTTGATTCATTTATAGTGGAACGGAGGGAGTAATAAATAAGAGTGGGCCTTAATTAAATAAACCATGGCAGCCCAATGATATAATAAATCTGGAGCCCAAATGAAATAATTAAATCTGAACCCAAGAAGATGGCCCAATTAAAATCAATCATTGGATAATAGGGGTCTGCACTAAACAGGCCCAAATAATTAAATCAGGAGGTCCAGTCATCGGCCCAAAAGAAATAACAAGAGTCCAATTAAATAAATAAACAAATCGCTGGGCTCGAAATATAAGAAAAATCATAAGGCCCAATTAAATAATAAAATAATATAGCCCAAAGAATTGAATAATAAAGCCCAATTACTTTCTTCCACAGTTCCACTTGGTCTCTCCTAACTCTCTCTCAAAATCAAACACTCCCCTACGTGTGGAATAACTGAAATAGTCATACTTATTCTTCTCAATAAATGCAGGTGTGGAAATATCTTATCAATAACCAATGATGCTATGCATTCTTTAAAGGAATCGTATAGCAGGAGGGAGTAGACTGAGATAGTATAGTTACCTTGAAATATTGTGTTGGTTGGCTGCTGAGTTGAATGAAGTAAATGAAGGAATACCTGAATTAATCATACTTATTCTTCTCAATAAATGCATGCAGGTGTGGATAATCAAAGACAATAACTTACCTCCTTGAAGGTTGCCAGAGCAGTGAATAGGCTCTCTGTTTCTGTTTGGTTGATGAAGCACTAAAGAACGAGGGCAAGGGAGGTTTGGCTGAATATTCTTCAAGGATTGGAGTGAGTGGATTATCTTTGAGTGTCTGAATAACCAGCTAGAACTACCTCAATATGGCTGAGGCTGCAAATTTGCTGTAGAGGAGAGCACAGCTGATGGGAAAGTGAGCTGTTGGGTGTTGGTGTAGTAGGATGGTAGGGAGTAGGAATGAAAGTTGATTGTAAGTGATAAAAGGTTGAGGTGATCAATGAAATAAAATCCTTCTGTGTTTGCCATTCCGTATCTCATATAATACTAATAGATTCGGGTTTGCTAACATCGCGTGTTTGTAACTGACTATTCTAATAAATCTCGTATTTCAATATCTGTTTTCCTGTCTTGCCAAAATCGTAAGACTATAAAATAATTCTAAATTAAATCTGGAGTTTTAATTCGTTTTGCTGTTATAATATCTAAGATTAAATCTTTCACAAGCCAGAATAAATTCACGACTTCAGTAATAGTAATAATAAATAGAAATAATATTTCTATCAACATGCTTGATAACATGACTTTGCTAAGTCATGGTATATATCTCGAATAAGAAAACCTAGCAAACCTTTGAAAGCACAAAGACGCTAACTAAGGGTCGAGCCTCATTAAAACCTTTATGGCGAAAACACAATGGGAAAAACACCAGTAAGGAAAAAGAGTACTCGTCTATTACAACGAGGAAAAAGCATAAACAAGAAGAACGAATTAACAATGATAGCAAAAACCAACAAAAGGACCAAGCCAAATTTTCCATTCATAATGTCATCCACCTCACCACTATCCAGTGCCTCACCTGAGTTAGCATCCACTGCCTCTTCAAAATCTTCAACACTACATGCCTCATCCAAGTCACCAAATGAAGAAGACATCATTAGCTATCTTTGCGATAGAAATTTGGAATATGAATATCCTTTTGCATGGCTTCCTCAATCAAGGGAATATCATGATTCCACCAACCAGTAGGAGTATTTGGATTTTCCATAATGTCAACAACTTGGTTCCCTTCACGAAAGATATGTGAAATACGAATATCATTGGAAAAATAAATAAATCGTAATTGAACAATATTATCTAATTAGAAATAACATAGAACTTTGAAATAGCATATAAAATCGATGTTTGATTTTCTGCAACTCTATATGTACTTGTTTCATGTTGATTTTATCCCCGGGAGAGTCCACAGAGCATTTTAGAGCAAATTCAAGTATGGATGATACACACTACATATTCTTTCTCCAAATTCATGACTAAGTTGGTATCTATCACTTCTTCTGGGATCTCCAAAAGTGAGAGTTCTACCCATCTCTTTAAGCTCATATCTCCGCAAAACATATCACTACTAGGCCTTTTTCTCGTAAAAGTTTCGATCAACATCACCCCGTAGCTATACACATCACACCTTGTTGAAACTAGCCCTTCCAAACCATACTCTGGAACAACAAAAATTATGATGTATGCAGTAAGGAAGACACAATTAATTGATTAAAAGTGAAGTGCAATCAATATATTTAGAGAAACTTCACCTGGAGCGATGTAACCCAATGTTGCTAGCGTGTTGGTTAACACAAAGCTATCTCCATTGCACAATAACTTTGCTATCCCAAAGTCGCTTACATGTGCAACCATGGCTTCATCTAACAGCACATTACTAGGCTTCAAGTCGCTGTGGAAAATGGGCATTGAATAACCGTGGTGAAGATACTCCAAAGCAGATGCAACATCAATCATTATATTCAATCTTTCCATCATATTCAAGCAATAGTTGTGGGAATATAACTATTTTTCAAGGTTTCCCTTTGGCATATATTCAAGTACTAATGCCTTGAACTCTTTATTGGAGCAATTGCTTATGACGCTTGTCAGATCCCTGTGTCGAATGCTACTAAAATAGGCTCGTTTTCCATTTTGAGTAAAAAAAAGTACTTAATTGGTGTGGACTACACCTCCTCCTAAAAAATAAGTTTCTTAATTTGTAACGCCCCGCATTTCCCTAGCTAAATTTAGAGTAAATTTTAAACTTAGAAATTAAGATGATTCACGCCGGATAAAAGAAAATGAATTTACTTTAATTCCAACAAAAATGAATTTTGAAAGTTTATGTTATTTAAATTCTTATGCATCGCATATTTATTTAAATTGAGCATTTGAGTATTTTCACGAGCCATATATTTAGCAAACACTGAAGGATTATTATAGTTTTCATAATACAACCCTGAAGACTTTTTAATTGTCAAAACACCTACACCCTATATCTCCCATCAGCCACCCTATGCCACAACTTTATACCTTTCTCTGCAAAGACACCTCATTCATCAATAAGTAATTTCAAGCCATGCCTTTACAGGCAATCAAATTCCCTTGCTTTAAGCTTTAAGCCATACTTGGCAGTTGGCAGCCACCAACTCCACTCCAAACTGAACTACATAACAGCAAATCTATTCTTGCATTATTCGCCACCTCTCCCACAATTTCACTCACCCCATTCTCGCAAGAAAGGTTCAAGAACAGAATCATCCACCATTCAAGTACTCACAACTCACAAGGTTTTATCTTGAACTCCTTGCTTATCCTATTATTTTTTTTTAACAGAGATTAAAGCCCTTATTTTTGTGTTCCACATTCTGAAAAACTCAGCTGCACAGACAAAGAAACACAGATACGCATACATCTATTCTGTGTATATATATAAATATGTGTGTATCCGCATAATCAATCGAACCAAGTTTTCAGTATGTATAACAAATTTTTTTTACTGATTTAAAGAAAAGACTTATGTTTGTACATATGAAAGAATCAACTTGATAAAAGAGAAGTCTTGAAGCTTTGTTTTCCCCTGATTTCGAACCTTGCTGTGTCGAGTCCTTTGGTGTGTTTGTTGGCTGAGAGAGTCGAGAGGCAGAGGGAGGCTAGGGCTCCGGCGGGCGGCTCCGGCTGCTGCTCGTCGGCGGGAGTCACAGAGAGAGTTCCGAGGGAGATAAGAGGGCGGCGATGGTGGCGGCATGAAGCTGCTGCCGTCGGCCAAAGTTCAGCGGAGGGAGGCAGAGCTCGGCGGCCATGGCTGCTGTTGCTCGGCCACGGACGGAGGAAGAGTGAGGGAGTCGCGGTCGGCGGCAGCCTTCCTGCTGCAGTCGCCGGACTGATTCAGAGAGAGAGAGGGAGTCGACGGCGCTCGTCGTCGCTTCCCTGAGTCGCCGGAAATGAGCCAAGAGAGAGGGGCTGAGGGAGGCGGCTGGCCTTTTCGGTTGATGCGGCTGCCGGAGGAGATTCGAGGGAGAGAGAGAGGCGGAGCCTTGGGAGAGAGAGAGTGAGATCGGTAGTGTGAATGTGTGTGTGTCGCGGCTGATGGGGGGAGAAGAAGGGAGGGAGTGTTGGGCTAGGGCTTGGGGTTCGGCCTTAGTTTTGGGCCGAGTCATGGGCCGATTTTTAATAAGTGATGGGCCGACACTACAACAAAATGTTTGATTAGTGACATAATTTTTAAAGAATTGTGACACTTATAATTGTTACTAAATAAAATTGTGACATTTCATAGATGAGTAGCTATTATGCGTGTCACAAAAATAAAAATGTCACTAAATTTTGTGACATTTGAAGGTGTAACTAGTTTTTGTGACATATATAAGTGTAGTTATTTTTGTGACATGTAAGAGTGTAGTTATTTTTTTGTGACATGTAAGCAAGTAGCTATTTTTGTGACATTTATAAGTGTAACTAGTTTTTGTGACATTTAAGAGTGTAGTTATTTTTTTGTGACATGTAAGCAAGTAGCTATTTTTGTGACATTTATAAGTGTAACTAGTTTTTGTGACATGTAAAATGTGTAATTATTTTTTTAGATATCTCACCTAATTTGCTAATATAAAAATGACCTTACAAAATGAAATAGAAGGTATTCAACTAATATATATTCGAGGCAATTGCAAATAGAAGAAATAGATGTTGCTATTATCCATGCCAAATAAGCTCTTGAATATTTATGCAATTAACTCAAATAACAAGGTCAACCACCAATATATATGGGGCATGGTGAAATATATGCAATTACATGTGTCAAACATGATTAAGAAAATGCTTTCATTTGGGAAAGATCATCCTCAGCAGCCACTCTTTTTAGCATACTATTCTTGACCTTTATTTGGTGACCCCTTATGAAGGTTCAATATATCAAGCAATTTATGCCCTTTCACTGAAATTGTTATAGGTGCAAGGAGCCGTCATGTTGGAAGCCACGAACTTCAGCCTAAATCAAAGCATCACTTGTTAGAAGAGTGTTTAAAGGAGAAAATGAGAGGGCATAGAGAAGCAGGGGAAGTTCTTGACTCACACAAGTCTAATCTTGGTGTACATCTAAAGAAGTTAAGATCAAACCAACGACATCTTAAACTAAATTCAAATGTTCAGACTGAAATAGAACTTTACTTCAGGTGAAATCCTATACTAGCCAATGATGTGAAGAACAGTACTTCTAAGTTTTCAACTTTTCTTCAGAGAGTCAACATTTCCAGCCCTACAAGTTCCTAGTGAAGTTAAGATGAACTTTAAGAATTTTTATAGGTCAATAAGCAGCAGGAACTGGAGCTACTCCCGATGAAATGAAAGCTAAAAAAGGTTATTGTTGATGGATACCTGGATGCCATTAGGTAAGCTTATTGATGAAAGCATCAACACTGCATCCTGGCTGAAATTGATCTCCAGCCTCCAATGCTTGGGTGCAACCTTAACAGGAAAGAATGGTTGCAAAATTACATTGTCATAATTGCAGAAATATGATGATGATTTGTGAATCTTTTTGGAAATTAATAGATGACAAAGGCCTCTAAAAAACGTTATTGGTGATGGATACCTGAGCTCGTTTTCAGATGGCTGGGTACGTCCCCTGTACCAGCTCCAAATGCTGTACGATAAAGTAGAACTTCATCTCTCAAATTGCCTATAATTTCATTTGTCTTTGCCATGTATGCATTCATTGCATTTTCTTGTGCAACAAGTTGTTGTTGTTGCTTGCTAAGTAATAGCTTGAGCTGGGCCATTTCAATGTCATGAGCATTGGATTTTTCTGATTCACTTTGCATTTGTCTAAGTTTGGCTCGGAAGGCGGTCACACTTGATTTCGTGACACCAATACCATAACCACGAGCTCGACCAGGTTTATCATCACCCATCAAATCATACCAAACTGAACTTTCTAATTCAACAGTATTTTCACAAGTTCCTTCAGTTTTACGTTTAACAATCTCTGATTTGGCAGCCATCTATAACACAAAAAAAAACATAACCTAACCGAAAATGCTATGAATAGTTATATGAAGATGAATTCAAAGAACTTACCATGAATTCTTTTGAATCACTCTGCACATAAGAACCATCTCTCCTTTTATGTGTCAAGTCAAAAAATGTAAGTGGCACTGGATGTTCTTTATATTTAATGACCTATTAAAAACAAAACATTCTTAATTTCACACGTGATTCTTAACTAATATAAGAATATATGTAAAATAGGCATTACATGCTCATCTTCAACTTGAGCATAACTCTTGGTTCCAGTTATATGAGTATGACTTTGGGTCGCACGAGCTTTTTTCCCTTTCTCAGACAGTTTCTGTACATAGATAGAAGAAATATTTAAGAATTTAATGAAGATTATAATATAAAGAAAATGAATTACTATACCACCTTTGCCTTTTCAGATTTCATATTACTCTTGAATTTAAGCCATTGATGATAAGCAAATCCAGGTGGAGGCTCAATCCTATCAAGCTCTGCCAAAATTTGGTCTTCACGAAATTCATGAAATGTCACTCGATGTTCCAATTCTTCACCATGAACACCACTAGCTTCCAAAACTGCTTTCAGCTTTTCCCTCAATCTAGCATGTGTCTTTTTATATATCTCCTTTCTTACCCGATACTTGTTGTTCCTGAACTTTATGCCCATTAGAGCAATTAATACATTGTCCACATTTTCATGTCTAGGGATATAGAATTTCTCCTGTTAGAAAATAAGGAAAATACACATTAGTAAAAAAAAATCAATGCATCCGAAATGATATTTGAAAATAACATTTAATGAAATTATTGATACCCGCACAGCTCTCAGCAGCTCAACTCCAAAGGCATGTTTAACATCATTAAAATCATTTAAATCTGGCGGACAAAGATTTGGTTGTTTCACAAGTTTCATCATGTATCTTGTTAGAACTCTTCTAGCTGCCCGGATTGGTTGGCCATGTTCATTAACATTTACCAAAATTCTCAAACCTTTAGCCAACTTGAAAACATCACTAGCTTTCATTCCCATTCTTGTCAGTTTCACATGGCCTTTGTCATCTGTCATAGAAAACCAAAGTAGCTTACTAAATATATCTCTAGCTTATATCAAAAGAGTTGTAAATAACACAATAACTTACTGAATTAAAATACAAAGGGAGGGGAAAAAGATTCTACTACATTGAGTGTACAGAAACATTACCTACAATCTCAATATTTTCAAGTACATTACTCTCAGAAACTTGAACATGTGAATTATCATCATTGTTGTTAGATTCACTTTCATCTGTCTCGGAGGAAGAATGAAGGTGGGATGGTGAATTGTAATGACCCACTCTTTTATATATTTTGAATCCAGTTATGAGTGTTTATTTTTATTCATCAGTGAATGAAAACGGTTATTATCCTGATATGAATTCAGCTTATGATCCTGAATTTATATTGTTAAAACAATCAATGATATTATTTCAGAGTTATAACTGACTTAGCAAAGTCACGTTATTTATTTAAGTGAGATGGAATTAGAATTTATTTTTACTCAAGTCGTGGATTATTTCCGACTCGTGAGTTAATTAAATCTGCGGATTTAATTTAAATATCAAGACAACGAACAAATTAAATCTACGGATTTAATTTAGATTCATTTTATAACTTATCGATTTTAGCGAGATATCACATGTCGAAATCGAGATTTATTTAAATAAACAGTACAAGCAAATATGAGCACGTGATTCACTTTACAGTTACAGAATCACCGAGTCAGAGAAAATACATCAATAATTCTCCTCTACAATTTTTTTTCCTTTCTTTTTCTTCTCTTTTTCTTTCCATTAAACTTTGTTCCCACACCACTATCATTATGTTTTTCTTTCTTTTTCCCCCACCACTACACTCAATTCTTCACCAATGAATTATTAGTATCAACCCCAGCCAACAAACAGCTCTCAATCTCACTTCATTTCACCGAAAAAAAATATTGAAGAGCAGCCCCAATTCATTCTGCTAAGATCTCAAGGTAAGGCTGAGCTTCAATGATTTCATTCCATTTGATTAGCACCTGCATTAAAACAAGAATCATTCATTTCCTCTTTGCCAGGAACCTTAAGTTCAGTTACTCCAGTTCAACAAACAACAATATTTAACCAACAACACATTTCAAGGTATTGCTTAGCCCATATATTGTTTTCCATCACACATTACTGCATTCAAGCATGATAGGCGACATAACCAAAGCATGATCAGCTTATGCATATGAAATCAGACTCCACAGACAAAAAGAAAGAGAATACCTTAGCTCATGAATCGAATATAGGCTTGCTACAGTATGCTTACACATAGAATGCTAAGTACTAGATTCTTACTCGAGGAAATTTATGTTCGTATCGAAACTCAATCACGCAACGAAAAGAAAGAAACGGAGATTTGGAACTTAGCTTTAGGAAGTGAGGATGGCTGCCTGTTCGGTCGAGCCAAGACGATGGCGACGACGGCGACAGCTCTTACTGCCTCGGCGAGAATCGTGTTACAGCAACTGCAGCATCGCGAATGGAGCAACGACGCTGAACCGCCGATTGAAATGGACGGGGGAGATGGCGGCAGAACCACAGACGGCAGCGGCGGCGGCACCCGCTTCGGCTGAGGCCGGATCGAGAGGGAGAGATAGGAAGAAGGCTGGCCAACAGCAGCGGCAGGCGGCGGCGCTCCTCCAGCAAGCCGCGACTCCGGTGAAACAGCAGCAGCTCCAGACAACGGCGATAGCTCAAGGCGGTGGCGGATCGAAGCAGCGACACGGCGAATCTCCCGACCTTCCAGTTGCAGCGACGACGGGCTGCTTTGCCGGAGTTGAGTCGGAGGGCCGAAAGAGAGGACAGCGCCGGGGCTTTGACGCGTCGACAGTCGACGCCGCTCGGAGCAGGCGGCAGCGGTGTAACCGGAGAAGGAAGACAGATCGGATTTGAGGGAGAAAACCGATCTGAAATTTCAGGGGATATTTAGAGCTTTCGATCCCCTTCACGTTAGAGACGGGGAGAAAGAGAGGCAGGTGCAACCGGCGCCGACTGAGTCGCCGGTTCCGCGGCGGCGGCGGTGGACCTTGGAGACGGAAAAGAGTTTCAAACGGCGACCTTGGCAGTTTGGCGGCTGCTTCGATCGAAGTCTCGGTTGGCGGCAGCTTAGCTGCTGCAGTCGCCGGAGCAATTCGCAGCGAAGCTCGCGAAGAGAAAGGACGGGCGAGAGAGAGGGAGAAGTCTTGTGCGGCGAGGGAGAGTATCGGCTCCAACCGAGAGAGAGAGAGATGAGTGTATTATTGCTGAGAGAGAGAACCGAGTCAATTTGGAGTTGGGCTCTTCAATTTGTTTTGGGCTTTAATTTAATTAAGTTGGGCCTAATTCAATTATTTCCTTGGGCTTTAGTTTAATGGGCTTGTTATTTAATTGATTTGGGCCGAAAATTTGGGCCTTTATTTTCTTTGGGCTTCATAATTATCTATTTTTGGGCCTTGTTGTATTTATTGTAATTGGGCCGATTTTAATTATGAATTGGGCCTCTGATTTTATTTATATGGGCCGATTATAATTACTGATTGGGCCTCTTAATTTATTTATATGGGCCTTTAATTATTCACATATTTGGGCTGCTGTATCATTTCAGTTGGGCCTTATTTATTTTACTCAGATGGGCCTTTATTATTTCTCTTTGGGCCGAATTTATTTAAATTGAAGCCCATTTATTTTATTTTATTGGGCTGTTATATTATCTTCGTTGGACCTCGTTTGATTTATTTAATTGAGCCCAGCTAATCAAATTATTTATTTATTGAGACAAGATTTATTTAATTACTTGAGCCGATGAATTATTTCAATTGGGCCTCTCATGTTAATTATTCAAGCCAATTCTATTTAATTAATTATTAGGCTGCCTTATGTTGAGCCTTTTAATTATTTAATTTTATAACATTACTTGTTCCTATTTTTTTTTAGCCCGATTAATTATGAGGTTATAAAGCGAATAAGTCGAAGTTTTTATTTATATCTTTTCTATCGATTACCTCGAGTAAGATTATTTAATCAGTGGAGTATAACATCCTGAAGAGAATAGATTAATTTTAGTTAATTATCCGGTTCCATGAGACGAGACTTAGTTTTATCCGATAGCCTGGATTTATAATAGAACCTTCCAGATTATTATCTCAGAATAATAATTCATGCATATAGATCATGCATAGTTAATTCTGTATTCTCATTATTTGAGGATTTTACTTGAGCAGTATCTTATTTATATTCTCGTAATAAAGGTCAAGCACGAGATTAATAATCAGTCAAGGAACTACTGTACCACAGAAAGTTTATATCAGGTGGGCATTACTTTCATATATATCAAATGAGTTTAAATGTTACGTTCAAGCAAGTTATCTCATGATTAAATTAATTGAAGTTATTTCAAATATTGTCTTGCCATAAAATATTTAAATTTCAGTATGATATCTATCTGATGTGACTTTTATTATGCAATCGAATTCGGGTCCTGAGCAGTTGATAGCTATCCTGCCAGGACTAGTGTACACCAGTGACCGTGAGTCATCTAGCGGGTTGGCCGGTCAAGTGACCGTGAGAGGTGGCCACCTCTCCGGCACAAAGTTCCAGATATGATAGATTACAAGAGAACTTAGACTGCAGTCGAACTTTAAGAATCACAAATGAATTTAGTAAGCTTGGGCCTTTTAGCGAAAAACTCCCTTGCTGTACTGTTTAATTATGGCATGACAATTTACAGTTTTGAAGCATGTATTTTATACTTAGGCATACGTGCCCACTGAGTACTTTTGTACTCAAGCCCTGCATATATTTCTAAATGTGCAGGTTGAGCAGCTGCCGATGGTGATGAAGTGACGAGCGGGATTCTTTTGTCTTATTATGTATTAATGAACTCTAGGGTTACATGTCTTCATACATGTAATCAGAATCATATTCCGCTGCGCACTCAGAAGTTTTATGTTTATTTGGCTAAGTCAGAGATATCTGAACTTACTAGTTATTTGAGTCTATACGACTAAACTTCTGTTATATTATAAATATTCCTTTTGTTAAATTATGAAATGTGATTCTTCTTTGTTTAATTATTCCCTTTCTACCCCGTTTCTAATCTCCCTCCATTAGTCACGGTTTCCCCGGCTTAATTATCCTTAATTAGGACCGGTCGTGACAGAGTGGTATCAGAGCAGTTTATTTGCTCTGAACCCTAGAGTTAATAAATTTTTCTAGTATGATCACTAGTATAAAAGAGTCAGTCGGCAAAAGCTCAGCACTTCATCACATCGCTATGCTCAACAGAAAGGAATGCAACAGAAAGTTTTGAATGTTGAAGTTTATATTTCGCTTTGATGCAAATGTTGATTTTACTTATGCCTTTTTATGGGGATGTTACTCAATGAACTTAGATGCGCTAAGGATGCATGATCACTGTTATGAACACAACAATAGAAGGAATTTAGCAAGAACATTTTTGCTTTTCTCTGTAAATTGAGGCGATGAGTAAATTACAAAATTAGTGAACCAGACGAGAAACCAACAAACAAAATACAATGGGGAGTAAAGAAAAGTGTCACACATGAGATAGTGACACGGGCATAGATCTTCGTTCGGATTATTCACGCGAGGCGGATACCGAATCAACTATTGCCTTAATCAGAGTATAGTGGGAACACTTTTCATAGTAATAAGAATACCCTACATAGTTTGGAAACTGCAACATAGCGGAGTTATCTCTTTTCAAAACCCTAATTAGTACTAGTTGCAGCATATTTAAGACTTCACGAGTTATATATTCGAGTCTAGTGTTAGGCTCTTATGATTATAATACCGTGGTTAGAATTTCTAGACTCAAGCAGAATTATTACCTTACTGTTGTAGATGTGTTTGAACCTTACTGTTTTGCCACCTATTTTGATATTCGTGAGTTTGATTATGCGACCTTCATGTATAGATGGCGAGGATGCGCTTTACCAAACGACGGCCGTTGCGTCGAGATGCTAGTCCGGATGCAATCAGGAACTCATATTTTACTTATCGCCGATGCCACGGTGATGACTTAGGCCAATTCTTGGCCGGCTTCCATCGACACTGGATCGCTGCAAGAGACCATGGGATATCGGACTATGACGGAATGGAGCGGCTAATAGATTTGCTGCCATCAGAATGGCAGGGATGGGCGAGGATGATTTCCGCTCACTACATCACTCGTTCTGGCAGGTCCTATGACTTGCATTATGATTTCTCTGGATTTACTGCTGAGATCCAGGCACAATTCACTCGTTGGGGAAATGCTCCTCGAGGGCCGTATATACGTCCGGGAGACCTTGCTCGAGTCGGAGTACCTTCGCCCGACGAACTACTGGACCCACTTCCGGAGCCGACTCCACCAGCAGCCCCTATCTTAGGGCAACCCAGGAGGCACGACGCTGAGGCAGGCCCCTCTAGGCCTCAAGCCTACAGAGATTTTCCACCTGGCACGGGTTCAGTGCCATTAGTCTGTGAGCCACCATTGTCATCGAGGCAGTTGAGCAAGGCAGAGATAGCAGCCGCTATGGCCGACGTGGACAGAGTCTTAGCCGATACCATGGATTTCCTCAAAAAGGGCAAAGCCCCGGCCATGGACGACCGCCCAACTCTTCGAGTCACCTTGAAGATGATTCGCTCAGCCATCATTGGCCAAGCAGCAGGTGAAGGAAGGGGTGAGTCGCACCCATCTGGCGGAGAAACAGATGAGGATCCAGAGGAAGATCCGGAAGAGGATCCAGAGGAAGATCCGGAAGAGGATCCAGAGGAAGACAGCCATGCCCCGACCCAGGGATCTTGTACCCGATCTTCTTAGACCGGTTTATATATATGTCTAGTATGATGTTATTTAAATATTCCAGAAACATAGATAATTTTAATGCTTTTGTATGCCATGTGTCGGCATAGACTTTTGACTAGTATTAGTACGGAGACGCGAAACCTTGGGACGTTCCGTGACTGAGTAGTTTTTGTAATGGCTCACTAGGTAGCCAGTTCATCATGTGTGGTACTTGGATAGATCTTTGAATCTAGATTTTATGATGATGTAAAGTCCTCATTGAGGCAAATTTTTTTTATGGTATATATATGGTGATCTTATTGGTTTTTCGCAGCAAGTCGTTCCGCTATGTTTTATTTATATGTTCGTTTAAGTTTTAACAAGAGCAGAACTCGATGAGTTGAAGAGTAACTATAGAAATGAAAGTATGGCCTTATTGTTTTTTTTAATGCGCTGACAACTTGTGTTAACCTAATAGAATGCCGCCAAAACGAGGACGACCAAGAGGAGGGGGCAGGATTCCCCGAAATGAAAGAAGAGACCCAGAAACAGTGCCAGAACCAGAACCCGAAATAGTTCAACCACCTGTTCAGCCAGAACGACGGATTGAAGAATTATTTTTGCGACAGAACCCACCTACTTTCAACGGGACAGGAGACCCGGCAGAAGCTGAAACTTGGGTTCGCGCTATTGAACGCATTTTCAACTTCCTGCGTTGCACCGACCAGGAACGTCTGACTTGTATGTCCTTTCAGTTGACTGGGTCAGCTGATTTCTGGTGGGAAGCACGGATGAAAACGATGACAGCAGAGCAATTAGAAAACCTGACCTGGGAACAATTCAAAGCTGGTATATATGACAAGTATATACCCAAGAGCTACCGCAAGAAGAAGGAAGCTGAATTTTACAATCTAAAGCAAGGGAAGATGTCGGTAACTCAATATGACAGGATGTTCTGCGATATGTCTAGATATGCGCCGGAACAAGTTGACACAGATGATAAGATGGCTGAAAAGTTTTGTGCCGGACTGAGGCACGAGATTAGGATGGCTTTGGCAAGCCATGGAGGATTGTCTTACACTGAGTCGCTCAGTCGAGCGTTAGACATTGAGGCAGCCATGCCAGGAGAAAGACTTGCAATTGTACCTGCGCCAGCACCTCCACATGATCAAAATCATAATCAGAATTTTAGAGGAAAGAGGAGATGGGACAACAGTAACCCGAACCAAGGTGAGAAGAGGCCATGGCAGGGACGGGTTTTCCAGTCACAGGGCTATGGAGGCCAGAGTGCACCGAAACAGATGGGAAATGACCAACAGAGGGCCCCACATTGCCCCAAATGTAACAAAAATCATGTGGGAATCTGTAAGGCCGGCAGTGATAGTTGCTATATCTGTAACCAGAAAGGGCACTATGCAAACCGGTGCCCGAATAAGCAACATGGAACGAGTTCAAGGCCAAACCCACCTATCCAGGCTCCGCATCTGCGAGCAATCCAAGCTTTGCCGCAACCATACCCAAGGCAGCAACCACAGTATCAGCAGCCACAGCAACACCAACAGCTACAGTACCAACCACAACCTCAACAACCGTATCAGCAACAGGCCCGCCAACAACAGCAGCGACAACAGAAACAACATGAAAAACCTCGTCATGCTAGAGCCTATGCTATGAGGCAGAAGCAGCCCGAGAACAACCAGGGAAACCTGGCAGGTATGGGCATGCTACTCAATACTCCTGTTGTACTTCTATTTGATACGGGCGCATCGCATACTTTCATTTCAAGTACATGTGTTGATACATTAAAACTTAAAATGGAAAGAGCTGACCAGGAGTTGAGTATATCATCACCTATAGGAGGGATGACGACAGTAGATCATGTGTGCTTGAACCTAGAACTGAACATAGGGTCACACAAGATTGTAGTAAACAACTCTTATGTTATACCGATGGGAGATGTGGACATAATCCTAGGAATGGACTGGCTAGCCGAGAACTATGCCACCATCCTTTGTAACGAAAGACAGATATTGTTTCGACCCCCAGGAAGGGAGCCGTCACATTTCCACGGAATTAGTATGGGAAGAAGAAAGATGATCATCTCCGCCCTACAAGCAACGAAAATGATGAAGAAGGGATACCCAGCTTACCTCGTATACTTGCACGGAGAACTGGGTACTGAAAAGAGTATAGAAGATGTAGCAATTGTACGGGACTTTTCAGATGTATTTCCAGAGATTCTGCCAGGGCCACCACCGGACAGACCAATTGAGTTTACCATTGATTTGGAGCCCGGGGCAGCTCCCATTTCGAAGGCACCATACCGGATGGCTCCTAAAGAGTTGGAAGAACTCAAAATACAACTGCAAGAACTTTTGGAACTTGGATTCATTAGGCCAAGTGTATCACCTTGGGGTGCACCTGTACTTTTTGTGAAGAAAAAGGATGGCACATTGAGAATGTGCATAGACTATAGGGAACTGAACAAAGTGACACTGAAGAACAAATATCCTTTACCAAGGATAGATGACCTCTTCGACCAGCTCAAGGGAGCAAGTGTGTTCTCGAAGATTGATTTGCGGTCTGGTTATCACCAGCTGAAGATTCGACCAGAAGACGTACCTAAGACGGCATTTCGAACTAGGTATGGCCACTACGAATTTGTAGTTGTGCCATTCGGGCTAACTAATGCGCCAGCCGTGTTCATGGACCTCATGAATCGAGTGTTCCATCCGTATTTAGACAAATTTGTCTTGGTATTCATAGATGACATCCTGATCTACTCGAAGAACGATAAAGACCATGAGGAACATCTGAGAATTGTTCTAGAAACGTTGAGGACAGAGCGCCTTTATGCCAAATTCAGCAAGTGTGAGTTTTGGCTCAGCGAAGTCACGTTTTTAGGACATATTGTATCATCAGAAGGGATTAAAGTGGACCCTGAAAAAGTGCAATCAGTGCGCGAATGGAAATCGCCTACTAACCCTAATGAAATAAGAAGTTTCTTAGGATTGGCAGGTTACTATAGGAGGTTTATGGAAGGATTTTCCAAAATTGCAAGGCCAATGACGCAACTACTCAGGAAGGGAATAAAATTTTCTTGGACAGAGGAGTGCGAGAAGAGCTTCCAAGAACTTAAGGAGAAGTTAACTACGGCACCAGTGTTAGCCGTCCCAACAGCTGATAAGGAATACATGATCTACACAGACGCGTCCAAAAATGGACTTGGTTGCGTGCTGATGCAAGAAGGAAGAGTGATAGCATATGCGTCACGACAGCTTAGGCCACATGAACTGAATTACCCGACTCATGATCTGGAGTTAGCTGCAGTGGTGCATGCGCTGAAGATTTGGAGGCACCACCTATATGGAGTTAGGTGTGAAATATTCACAGATCATAAAAGCCTGAAATACTTTTTCGAGCAAAAGGACCTCAACATGAGACAGAGGAGATGGCTCGAACTAGTGAAAGACTATGACTGCGGTATTAACTACCACCCAGGCAAGGCCAACGTAGTGGCTGATGCATTGAGTCGTAAGACCCAATCTAAATTGGGAGCTCTCATCACTCGAGAGACGGTGCTCATAAGGGAATTTAGCAAAATGAGCATAGAAGTGGTTAAACCACCAGGGACGATAGCAAGCGTTGTGGCAACAGTACCTAACTTGAGGAAGATGATCGTAGAAGCACAAAGAAAAGACGGGAAGATGGAAAAACTACGGGAAGCAGTAAGGAAAGGAGGCGTCAAGAATTATCAAGAAGCATCAGATAATGTTATCCTTTTTGAAGGAAGAATATGCATCCCCCACGATGATGAGCTTAAGGATAAAATCATGAGTGAGGCTCACGATACCCCTTATACTGCCCACCCAGGCAGTACTAAGATGTATCAGGACCTAAAGAAACACTTTTGGTGGGAAGGAATGAAGAGAGACATAGCGTCATTTGTGGAGAAATGCCTAGCATGCCAACAGGTGAAGGCCTTACATCAAAGGCCATATGGAAAACTACAACCGTTGGAAATTCCAGAATGGAAGTGGGAGCACATCGCAATGGATTTTGTGACCAGTTTGCCCAAAACGAAGAGAGGAAACACTGCCATTTGGGTAATAGTGGATCGACTCACAAAATGTGCTCATTTTATACCAATACCGATCACACATGGGTCAGACAAGCTAGCTCAGTTGTATGTTCGAGAGATTGTACGCTTACACGGTGTACCCGTGTCGATCACTTCAGACCGAGACTCAAAATTTACTTCTAGATTTTGGATAAGCTTACAGAAGGAGTTAGGCACGAGGTTAAATTTCAGCACCGCCTTCCACCCGCAGACAGATGGGCAGTCTGAAAGAACAATTCAGACCCTCGAAGATATGTTGAGAACAGTGGTCCTAGACAGGGGTGGAAGTTGGGAAGCAGTGCTGCCGTTGATTGAATTTGCCTATAATAACAGTTATCAGGCGACTATTGATATGGCACCATATGAGGCATTATATGGAAGAAAATGTAGATCACCGCTTTATTGGGATGAAGTGGGTGAGAGAAAAGTTTTAGGACCAGACATGGTAAACGAGATGGTTGAGATAGTCCGCCAGATCAGAGGGCGAATAAAAGAGGCACAAGATAGACAGAAATCTTACGCTGATGCACGTCGAACTGAGTTATGTTTTGAAATAGGAGACAAGGTCTTCCTAAAGGTATCTCCTACCAAGGGGATAACTAGGTTTGGTGTCAAGGGAAAACTTAGGCCCCGATTCGTAGGACCTTATGAGATTTTGGAGAGAATAGGCCCAGTAGCCTATAGGTTGGCGTTACCGCCAAGCTTTGGAAACGTTCACAATGTTTTCCACGTATCACAACTCAGAAAATACGTTTTCGATCCAAAGCACATAATCCACCAAGAAGAGATGATCCTTTGCCCAGACTTAAGTTATGAAGAGAGACCAGAAGCCATTCTAGATCGAAAAGTACAACAACTCAGGAATAAGGCAATCACATCAGTGAAAGTCTTATGGAGACACCACGGACAAGAGGAAGCCACGTGGGAGCTTGAAGACAAAATGAAGGATAAATACCCCGAACTGTTTTAGAAGAAATATGCAAATTTCGGGACGAAATTTTTGTTAAGAGGGGTAGTATGTAATGACCCACTCTTTTATATATTTTGAATCCAGTTATGAGTGTTTATTTTTATTCATCAGTGAATGAAAACGGTTATTATCCTGATATGAATTCAGCTTATGATCCTGAATTTATATTGTTAAAACAATCAATGATATTATTTCAGAGTTATAACTGACTTAGCAAAGTCACGTTATTTATTTAAGTGAGATGGAATTAGAATTTATTTTTACTCAAGTCGTGGATTATTTCCGACTCGTGAGTTAATTAAATCTGCGGATTTAATTTAAATATCAAGACAACGAACAAATTAAATCTACGGATTTAATTTAGATTCATTTTATAACTTATCGATTTTAGCGAGATATCACATGTCGAAATCGAGATTTATTTAAATAAACAGTACAAGCAAATATGAGCACGTGATTCACTTTACAGTTACAGAATCACCGAGTCAGAGAAAATACATCAATAATTCTCCTCTACAATTTTTTTTCCTTTCTTTTTCTTCTCTTTTTCTTTCCATTAAACTTTGTTCCCACACCACTATCATTATGTTTTTCTTTCTTTTTCCCCCACCACTACACTCAATTCTTCACCAATGAATTATTAGTATCAACCCCAGCCAACAAACAGCTCTCAATCTCACTTCATTTCACCGAAAAAAAATATTGAAGAGCAGCCCCAATTCATTCTGCTAAGATCTCAAGGTAAGGCTGAGCTTCAATGATTTCATTCCATTTGATTAGCACCTGCATTAAAACAAGAATCATTCATTTCCTCTTTGCCAGGAACCTTAAGTTCAGTTACTCCAGTTCAACAAACAACAATATTTAACCAACAACACATTTCAAGGTATTGCTTAGCCCATATATTGTTTTCCATCACACATTACTGCATTCAAGCATGATAGGCGACATAACCAAAGCATGATCAGCTTATGCATATGAAATCAGACTCCACAGACAAAAAGAAAGAGAATACCTTAGCTCATGAATCGAATATAGGCTTGCTACAGTATGCTTACACATAGAATGCTAAGTACTAGATTCTTACTCGAGGAAATTTATGTTCGTATCGAAACTCAATCACGCAACGAAAAGAAAGAAACGGAGATTTGGAACTTAGCTTTAGGAAGTGAGGATGGCTGCCTGTTCGGTCGAGCCAAGACGATGGCGACGACGGCGACAGCTCTTACTGCCTCGGCGAGAATCGTGTTACAGCAACTGCAGCATCGCGAATGGAGCAACGACGCTGAACCGCCGATTGAAATGGACGGGGGAGATGGCGGCAGAACCACAGACGGCAGCGGCGGCGGCACCCGCTTCGGCTGAGGCCGGATCGAGAGGGAGAGATAGGAAGAAGGCTGGCCAACAGCAGCGGCAGGCGGCGGCGCTCCTCCAGCAAGCCGCGACTCCGGTGAAACAGCAGCAGCTCCAGACAACGGCGATAGCTCAAGGCGGTGGCGGATCGAAGCAGCGACACGGCGAATCTCCCGACCTTCCAGTTGCAGCGACGACGGGCTGCTTTGCCGGAGTTGAGTCGGAGGGCCGAAAGAGAGGACAGCGCCGGGGCTTTGACGCGTCGACAGTCGACGCCGCTCGGAGCAGGCGGCAGCGGTGTAACCGGAGAAGGAAGACAGATCGGATTTGAGGGAGAAAACCGATCTGAAATTTCAGGGGATATTTAGAGCTTTCGATCCCCTTCACGTTAGAGACGGGGAGAAAGAGAGGCAGGTGCAACCGGCGCCGACTGAGTCGCCGGTTCCGCGGCGGCGGCGGTGGACCTTGGAGACGGAAAAGAGTTTCAAACGGCGACCTTGGCAGTTTGGCGGCTGCTTCGATCGAAGTCTCGGTTGGCGGCAGCTTAGCTGCTGCAGTCGCCGGAGCAATTCGCAGCGAAGCTCGCGAAGAGAAAGGACGGGCGAGAGAGAGGGAGAAGTCTTGTGCGGCGAGGGAGAGTATCGGCTCCAACCGAGAGAGAGAGAGATGAGTGTATTATTGCTGAGAGAGAGAACCGAGTCAATTTGGAGTTGGGCTCTTCAATTTGTTTTGGGCTTTAATTTAATTAAGTTGGGCCTAATTCAATTATTTCCTTGGGCTTTAGTTTAATGGGCTTGTTATTTAATTGATTTGGGCCGAAAATTTGGGCCTTTATTTTCTTTGGGCTTCATAATTATCTATTTTTGGGCCTTGTTGTATTTATTGTAATTGGGCCGATTTTAATTATGAATTGGGCCTCTGATTTTATTTATATGGGCCGATTATAATTACTGATTGGGCCTCTTAATTTATTTATATGGGCCTTTAATTATTCACATATTTGGGCTGCTGTATCATTTCAGTTGGGCCTTATTTATTTTACTCAGATGGGCCTTTATTATTTCTCTTTGGGCCGAATTTATTTAAATTGAAGCCCATTTATTTTATTTTATTGGGCTGTTATATTATCTTCGTTGGACCTCGTTTGATTTATTTAATTGAGCCCAGCTAATCAAATTATTTATTTATTGAGACAAGATTTATTTAATTACTTGAGCCGATGAATTATTTCAATTGGGCCTCTCATGTTAATTATTCAAGCCAATTCTATTTAATTAATTATTAGGCTGCCTTATGTTGAGCCTTTTAATTATTTAATTTTATAACATTACTTGTTCCTATTTTTTTTTAGCCCGATTAATTATGAGGTTATAAAGCGAATAAGTCGAAGTTTTTATTTATATCTTTTCTATCGATTACCTCGAGTAAGATTATTTAATCAGTGGAGTATAACATCCTGAAGAGAATAGATTAATTTTAGTTAATTATCCGGTTCCATGAGACGAGACTTAGTTTTATCCGATAGCCTGGATTTATAATAGAACCTTCCAGATTATTATCTCAGAATAATAATTCATGCATATAGATCATGCATAGTTAATTCTGTATTCTCATTATTTGAGGATTTTACTTGAGCAGTATCTTATTTATATTCTCGTAATAAAGGTCAAGCACGAGATTAATAATCAGTCAAGGAACTACTGTACCACAGAAAGTTTATATCAGGTGGGCATTACTTTCATATATATCAAATGAGTTTAAATGTTACGTTCAAGCAAGTTATCTCATGATTAAATTAATTGAAGTTATTTCAAATATTGTCTTGCCATAAAATATTTAAATTTCAGTATGATATCTATCTGATGTGACTTTTATTATGCAATCGAATTCGGGTCCTGAGCAGTTGATAGCTATCCTGCCAGGACTAGTGTACACCAGTGACCGTGAGTCATCTAGCGGGTTGGCCGGTCAAGTGACCGTGAGAGGTGGCCACCTCTCCGGCACAAAGTTCCAGATATGATAGATTACAAGAGAACTTAGACTGCAGTCGAACTTTAAGAATCACAAATGAATTTAGTAAGCTTGGGCCTTTTAGCGAAAAACTCCCTTGCTGTACTGTTTAATTATGGCATGACAATTTACAGTTTTGAAGCATGTATTTTATACTTAGGCATACGTGCCCACTGAGTACTTTTGTACTCAAGCCCTGCATATATTTCTAAATGTGCAGGTTGAGCAGCTGCCGATGGTGATGAAGTGACGAGCGGGATTCTTTTGTCTTATTATGTATTAATGAACTCTAGGGTTACATGTCTTCATACATGTAATCAGAATCATATTCCGCTGCGCACTCAGAAGTTTTATGTTTATTTGGCTAAGTCAGAGATATCTGAACTTACTAGTTATTTGAGTCTATACGACTAAACTTCTGTTATATTATAAATATTCCTTTTGTTAAATTATGAAATGTGATTCTTCTTTGTTTAATTATTCCCTTTCTACCCCGTTTCTAATCTCCCTCCATTAGTCACGGTTTCCCCGGCTTAATTATCCTTAATTAGGACCGGTCGTGACATGAATGCCGAAGGGGGCTTAGCTGTGTGTAATTACTATTTAATGAAGGTGGACGCAAGTGGTTGAAAATAGAATCTGGAGAATGATGTGAATCAATAGTAAGAGGTTGTGAGAATGTGGAAGATGGTGGCGGTAGAGAACTACAATTTGTTGTTGGAGGGCCTTTTTTGTACTGGGATATTGTCACTTTGGATCGAAACATGATCAAAACATTTAGATCTGCAATGGTGATGTCAAAATTAGTAGAACTTAACTAATTCGTAGTAAAATAACTTTATGATACATATTTCTAACTAAGTTCAATAGAGCCATATACTCATCATGAGAAATAACATTTCTACTTACAGACAAGTCCCCTACAGTTTATGTCGTTTTGATTCCAAACTTCAAACTCTTCGGGTCCAAACTTACAACACAAATGCTAGCTGCAAAATGATAGACAGGGCAAACAGGAAACATCAAATCAATCATCTGACTTCCATCGTGTATGAATCTGGACTTTATTTCAATAAAGCATAAAGGAAAGAAAAGGTTTAACCATAGGCAAAATGATGACACCTGGACTTTTTAAGGTTCCCACGTATATACAAATTGGAAAATCTGATAGCTCCATTGAACAACCCCTAAACAAACTAGCCTCCCAAGAAAGTTTAAGATTTCAAACAAGATTGAGACCTGCCAACAGACTCGGATACCAAAATCTGGAATTTGACTTGGATGAAACAAAGATTCATCATGTTTCTCATACTTCTTTTTCAGTGAATCTTCCAACTAAATAACATTACTGCAGGTAAAGTCAAATAAGTGAGTGGCTGAGTCTACTAAGCAGATATATTCCCAACCTCTTCTTCTATTCATGTTCATGGCATCTCTTTTCTAAAAAGATCAAAGACTTGAATTGGTAGTTGATTCTTCCTGAATTTAAGGCAGGTATATTCCCAACTTCTTCTTCTATTCATGTTCATGGTATCTCTTTTCTAAAAAGATCAAGCACATAAATAATTATGATCTCTTTCTTATCTAGTAAAACACAGACACCACCAGGGGGAAAGAAAACATTTGTATTGCTCATCATGAAAAATGGCCATTTGCAAACTTGAAACAAGAAAACAAGAACAGTTTGTGTTAAAACATGCCTACCTAATTTCACAAGTATCTCGTGTGCAGCTCAAACGCCTCAATCGGAATAGCAATCCACCAAACAACTTAGGAGCGTGCAGCTCTAGTAATCGGAATAGCAATCCACCGACGATACATGTTCTCCGTGAAAATTCCAAGTAGTATATCCCGGACAAAAACCATTGAATAATATGTGATGAAGAACATTTTCAGTTGAAAACCTTTTGCCATTACAACACTTCAAGCAGGGGCAAAGTATAGTTTCTTGAGCTTCCATGGCAAATTGTATGAATGACTCACATCCACTCTTATAAACATCACTAACCCTTGGCGCATTAATCCAACTCTTGTCCATTTCAAAACTAACAAGCTAAAAACAAAGAAATTGTATAATTTCGAGCTTAATTTTGTAGAACTATAAATCAACAAAAAATTCATATACAATTGCAGCAAAACAAAAGAAAAGGACAACCTAAAATCCCCATTCAAAATTTAAATTGAAAGTTTCATTTGCAGTCGAGTTTGCTTAATTAACCAGAAATTCCAATTCAAAAACTAGAATCAAACAATTTCACAAAAATCATAGAAAATAGTCAAGGAAGGAGATTGAGAAACTTACTACTTAGAATGGCTACTGTGAGACTGGACTTCAATTCGAAAGTAGAGCTTCAATTACAATGCACCAAAGCAGAGCTTCAATAAAATGATAGAATAATGGTTATAAATAGAGAAATTATATATGAAATTAGAGGAGAAATGAAAAGGTCGCACCAAAATTTTGATCTCAAGCGGAGGAGATCGCGAGGGATGCTGCTACGACGATGTCGGAGAGTTTTGAGCTCGGATCAATCTCTCTCTGGGGATTAAATTGAAGTTCGGAGCTCAGAGTTTGAGATGAGAGATTCAAATCGGAGGAACTCAGGTGAAGGAAACCACAAATTCACAAATTCAAATCGGAGGAGTTTGCTTGTTTTTCGAGTGTGATGGTGAATTGCTGGAACTAAGCTGAAGCTTTTTGTGCTCTCCAATGTCACGCTGGTGGTGGCATTGGCAGCTCCTTTGCTTCTCTAAGGAGTTGGGAGCTAGCTCCCTTCCATTGCAAATTGCCATGTTGGCTCAACTCCCTAAACCCAACTCCTACACATAGAACCCAACTCCATGCACATAAAACAAGAAAATTGTGGGCCATGGCTGTAAATTATTCTTTTGTTTCAATTTTTTGTTTTGTTTTTTGTTTTTTTTGCATGTTTTAAACTTTGAATTTATTGTTGCGAAATTATTGGCAAATTTGTGCTCCAATTGCATTTAATTTCTTTTTTTTTTGTTTCAAAATTTTCGTTTCATTTAATTTTTTTTAATGAGCATGCATTTCTATTTTTTTCTTTATAATGATATAATTTTTTATTTTATTTTAATGTGTAGCTGCTTTTATTTATTATGTGTAAATTAAATTAAATTTTAATAGAATTAAATTAAATTAAATTAAATATATAATTATCTTGCATAATTTAAATGAAATACACATTTAAATTGATGATAATACATTTAAATGTGTATATATATAATATTAAAAGATATGGTGGTACCCATAAAGGAGTTGCTTTTGTAGGTTTATTGTTGCAGAGGTAAGTTTATAAAAGTTGGTAGGTTTAAATTTTTGATGTGGCGCTGATGTGGCACATAAGGAGTTGCTTTTTTCTTCAAACCAATGCCACCACCCTAACTTCAATTAAGCAAATTGACAATTAATATTTTATTTGTTTAAATTTAGTACTTTGCATGTCTCGATTTTTGCACCCCTTTACCAAACAAATTGTGTATTAATTATTTCAAGTCCATCTCGAAATTGATATTAAATATAGTTAAATATAGTATAATTTTAAAGTTTGACACTAAATATATTTAATTGTTTTAATATCATTTCGTGTATATATATATAATTTACCAAGCAATATTGGGCATGTTTCTATACATAATTAAGTTTAAAAAAAATTGCTTTTAGCTTTATTCAGTGGTTACTCAATTAACATTTTTTGCATTATTTTTATATGTTATTAATAAAAAGATATCGTGACATCCATATGTCATTAAAATATATTGTGACACCTTGAGATGTAGAGAATTTTAGTTACATAAATAGGTGTCACACAATTTGCTACATTTTAAGGTGTAACAAAATTTACTTACACTTTTTTATGTAACAAAAATATATAGATACATGTGTTGATGTAACTAAACATTGTTACACCTAAAAATATCATAAATTTTATGACACATATTTTAGTGTGACTAAAATAATGTCACTATTGGAACTTTTTTTTGTAGTGCGATTTTTAAATGGAATTTGGGCTGATTTTATTTATTTAACATGGACTCAATTTTAATTAATAGTTGGGCCTTCATTCATTTAAAATTTTGGGCTGCCTTCTATTAATTAAATGGACTACACTTATATTAATTAATTGAACTATTAATTAGTTTAATTAATTATTATTTTTAAAAGAATAATTTGCATAATAATATTATATTATTATTATGTGTATATTTTAAGTAAATTTCTTATTATATGTTAAGCATGACATGAAATTGTATTTTCGCAATAAAAGTATTTATGATTTAATTGGTTTTATTTATAAATCCAATTATTTAAGAAAATCGAGTAAGGATATTGTTGGTGTCCTTAACTCAAGAATTTAGTTTTCAATTATTTATTTACTAAATTTTGAAAACCCGGCTAAGTGAATCATAGAATGTTAAGCACTACATCATGACTTAAGATTAGATTTAAGGAGACCTATTGAGAATAGATTTCTTGTAGGCTTTGAGCATCAGAAGGATTATCACTGCTATTCCGATTCAGAGATAAGGTTAAACGACAGGCTTTGCCTATACAGGTGGGCTTACTTTACAAATGTATAAAGTATGATTGAGTTATTAAGCTCTAAATGTTTCATTTAAATGCAAATTATTTATTCAATGAAATGAAAACTGTTTATCCAATAAAATGTTTATGTGCACTCTGCTCTGTTTAAGGCTCGCCACAACGAATCAATTGAGGTTCTCTTATAGCCTAACACGTTATTTGAGAATTGTGTACACTTGTTAGTTGTTTCGGTGGGTTGATCTCCATCGGGCACTAATTCATGTAAGAGGCGTTATAAGGGTGCTTGGCTGGATGTGTTCCGGAGCATGTATCATGTAAGGCCTGCCTGGGTAGCGTCCCGAGGTCAATTCAACTTGTCTGAGTTACGTCCTCAGGGCAAGTGCAATGGGAGAAATGGATCCGTCGGTGGCTAAAAGGTCCGGGATCACAGCGAGTAACAGAAAGGGAGTGTGACATGTGCGCACAAATGAAAGAAAATGTTTTAACATGCTTAGAAGTTATTTCAATTTAAAACCTTCTAAGTCATGTCAAGTATGATTGGATAAACTGTCTTTATTAAAATATGAGATGTTTCAGAAAATGCATGCCCACTAAGTACATTAGTACTTAGCCCAAAAATACTTTCAAATGTTTTCAGGTTGGCTGGCTGGTGCTGACGGGACGGAGCTGAGGCTAGGGTTCAATTTCTATGAAGACTTCCGCTGTAGTAATAACTCTTATACATCTTTTGTTTTCTCAACTTAAGATGACTTCAATTTAAAATTTCTAGTTTCGAGTTAATGAACGTCGGTTGTCAGAAACATGAAACAAAACTTGTGATCCAAAGGGGCCTAGCCCGACTCGTTATCTTATTATTCGGGTTTTAACAAGGTTGTTCCTTGTTTATTTCTATGAATTAGTTGCACCTCGATTATATTTATTCCTTCAAGAATTGGGGTGTGACAGAATGGTATCAGAGCATAAGTTTTCTTTCATGTCTCTGATAACCATAAGCTTTTGATGTCGAGTCTAGAATAGTATCTCTAGACTTCTAAGAATGTCAGTAGCCCTCAGCTCGCCGTCACATTGCCGCAACTAAGGTACGATAATAGTTTCAAAAATATACATATATGTATTTCAGATGTTATGAAAGTTTTCAAGAAATGGATCGTGATTTCGACAATTATTTAAATTATTGTTTTTTATTAGTGTTCAATTTTTAATTATAATTATTTAAATTAATAATTTTTTTATTTTTAATTTTAATTTTAATGAAAGCACCAGTAAAGGAAAAAAAACATAAACAAGAAGAACAAACTAACAATGACAGCATAAACCAACAAAAGGACCAAGCCAAATTTTCTATTCTTTATGACATCCACCTCACCAATATCCAATGCCTCACCCCAATTAGCATCTGCTGCCTCTTCAAAATCTTCAACACTACATGCCTCATCAAAGCCACCAAATGAAGAAGACATCATTAGCTAACTTTGCGATAGAAATTTGGGATATAAATATCCTTTTGAACGACTTCCTCAATCAAGGGAATAGCATGATTCCACCAACCAGTCGGAGTATTTGGATTTGCCATAATGTCAGCAACTTGGTTCCCTTCACGAAAGATATGTGAAACACGAATATTATTGGGAAAATAAGTAAATCGTAATAGAACAATATTATCTTAGAAATAACATAGAACTTTGAAATAGCTTACTTCAATCTCATTGGGAAAATCGATGTTTGATTTTTTGCAACTCTGCATGTGCTTGTTTCATGTTGATTCTATCCCCAGGAGAGTCCACAGAGCATTTCAGAGCCAATTCAAGTATGGATGATACACACTGCATATTCTTGTCAATCATTTCTTCCTCCAAATTCATGACTAAGTTGGTATCTATCACTTCATCTGGGAACTCCGAAAGTGAGAGTTCTACCCATCTCTTTAAGCTCATATCTCCGCAAAACATATCATCCCTAGGCCTTTTTCTCGTAAAAGTTTCAATCAACATCACCCCGTAGCTATACACATCACACCTTGTTGAAACTAGCCCTTCCAAGCCATACTCTGGAACAACAAAAATCATAATGTATGCAGTAAGGAAGACACAATTAATCGATTGAAAGTGAAGTGCAATCAATATATTTAGAGAAACTTAACCTGGAGCGATGTAACCAAATGTTGCTAGCGTGTTGGTTAACGCAAAGCCATCTCCATCGCATAACAACTTTGCTATCCCAAAGTCGCTTACATGGGCAACCATGTCTTCATCTAACAGCACATTACTAGGCTTCAAGTCGCTGTGGACAATGGGCATTGAATAACCGTGGTGAAGATACTCCAAAGCAGATGCAACATCAATCATTATATTCAATCTTTCCATCATATTCAAGCAATAGTTGTGGGAATATAACCATTTTTCAAGGTTTCCCTTTGGCATATATTCAAGTACTAATGCCTTGAACTCTTCATTGGAGCAACTGCTTATGACACTTGTCAGATTCCTGTGTCGAATGCTACGTAGTATCTCACATTCGACATCGAATATTCTTGAAATACCTTCTAGCTGCATATTGAACACCTTGACAACGATATCCTTCCCATTGTTAAGAATTCCTTTATAAACATAGCAAGAACTCCCAGTGCCAAGTAAATTGCTTTCATCGAATCTTTCCGTTGCTTGTAGCAGTTCATAATAAGAGATTCTTTCCGGCACAATAAATACCAACTCATCAACTTCTCTAGTCCTCTTATCTTTCCTTTTGTATCTGACAATTATAAAGGCCAAAGAAACAACTGAGATGAAAGCCACAACCCCGAAAATAATAAATGGAGCTTGTTCCACCTTCTTTCTCTTTGATCTGTGATTATAAATTGAAGAACAAATTTGGACATGGAACTTGGGGATTCCACACAATGCCTCATTACCCTTAAAAGAATCTATAGTGAAGTTTCTAAAAGAACCTCCATTAGGAATTTCTCCACTTAAACTATTGAAAGAGACATTAAAGTAGTCGAGGTCTTGAAGTGCTTCTAAAGATTTTGGAATTGAACCAGAGAGGTTGTTGTACGACAAGTCGAGATTTACCAAACTGATCATGCTTCCCATAGACACAGGAATAGAACCTTCTAGTCTATTATTTGCCAAAGACAGATTAACCACATTCTGCAACTTTCCGATAATGCTCGGAATTGACCCTGACAACTGATTCATCGCTAGATTTATATAGATCGCTGCTCCTAAGTTATTCATCTCTAGAGGTAGTGACCCATTCAATGAATTTGAGGACAAGTCTAGATTGATCAAATCTTTTAGGCCCCATAAGCTTGATGGTATGCTTGAATTCAAAATGTTGGAGTCTAGATAAAGTTTTCTTAAAGAAGAGATATTTCCCAGACATTTAGGAATTTGGCCTGAAAATTGATTCTTGCTCATATCTAAAGTATTGAGGTTGAATAGATCACATATAGCATGTGGTATTGAGCCTCCCAACATGTTATTAGACAGATCTAATCCTTGAAGTTCATGCAAATGGCTTATAGTTAGTAGAATATTACCAGATAACTCATTTGCTTTCAAAGACAATGCCATCAAATTGCTTAGATTGCCTATTTGAACGGGAATGTTTCCACTGAATTTGGAATTGCCGGCAGTGAATGTTCGAAGTGAGGAAGATAAGTTCCCGATAGAAGCTGGAATGACACCATTTAGAGGATTATTATCAATTGACAAAAGAGTTAGAGACCTGCAATTTGTCAATGACGTAATGAAGGAAGAAGATGGTGCCTGGGTAAGATTGTTGCTGAACAGTTGAAGAGTTTGAAGAAGTCTTAGGTTGCCGAGATGAGTAGGTATATAACCACTGAATTTGTTTCCAAGTGAGAGATATATGAGTTGAGAACAGTTAGAGATAGAGGTTGGTATTGCTCCACTCATGGAATTATCGCCAAGAAACAATCCTTCAAGGAAGGGAGAACCATGGCATAAATGGGTTGGAAGCATAAATGGGTTGGAAGAACCCCCGACAAAGCATTGCCTATAAGGGAAAGAATCCGAAGAGTTGAAATGTTAAAGAGCTCATGTACAATCGAACCACTCAAGGTGTTCCATGATAATGATAATCTCTCCAAATGGTAAAGTTGGCCAAATTCAGTGGGAATAAGCCCTGCAAAAGATGAGATTTCAAAATTGTAGCTAAAAACACATATTGTAGCTAAACAGACAATTTACATGAAAATTACTCTGTTGTACCTGTAAAATGGTTTTCCTGGAGTTGTAACTCTGTTAGCATGGTAATATTCCCAATATTCCTCGAAAGGTTTCCCGTGAATTTGTTACGCGCTAGTACTAAGGTTTGCAGAGAAGACATATTCATGAAAATATTGAAATCAATTGAGCCCGCAATCTCATTCGGTCCAGCACCAAAAGTAACCAGACTTTGAAGATGGCCAATCTCATGTGGTAGTATTCCTGGCAAAAAAAGTGTCATGAAACTAATAAAATCACATTTACACAAATTTATGTGATAAGAACTTGAACCATATATACCATTCAAATTGTTAGCTCCAAGAGCTAAATACAGAAGAGATGTTAAGTAGCCAATTTCTGAAGGTATCTCCCCACTAAAAGAGTTGTAAGAGAGGCTCAACACCTCAAGCCGTGAACATTGGGATAGATTTGTGGGAATCACACCACTCAGCTGATTGAAAGAAAGACCAAGCTCAGCAAGAAATGGAAGATTACTGCAAATGTTTGTTGGAAGACTTCCGCTCAGTTCATTGTCTCTCAATGCTATAACTACAAGGGTCGATATGTTGAATATGGCTGATGGTATAACATTGGAGAGATGATTAGAACGAACATACAGAGTTTGTAGACTTTGAAGTCTTCCCAACTCTTTTGGAATTTCTCCACTCAGAGAATTGGAAGTTAAGTCAAGAAATCGTAGGTTTGTGAGGTTTGAGAGCGATTTTGGGATGGAACCTATGAAGTTGTTGTTGCGTAAATTCAAGTGCTCTAATTTTGGTAACTGACCCAACATCGGAGGGATGTCTCCAGTGAAGTTGTTGAGTCGGAAAGATATGAACTTCAAACGGCGAAGGAGAGACAGTTCCTGTGGCAAATCTCCATAGAAAAGGTTGTTGGAGAGGTCGAGGGAGACGAGGAAGGAGAGGTGTCCGAGCTGTGGTGGAATGGTGCCGGAGAGAGCCATGTTGGAGAGATTCAAGGCAGCTACTCTGTGGTGGCGCAAGCTGCAAGTGACGCCAATCCAGCTGCAGACGGAGCTCGAGTTGGTCCAATTAGTTGCAAGTAAAAGAGATCTATGTTTGAGTGAAAGAAGGGCAGTTTGATCAGTTGCGAGGCTCATAGGTTGTTTGGCTTCAGAAGAAATCATTGGGAAGGTTATGGTAATTAGGAATGCATACTGCAAAATGCAAGAAATGTTTTTCTCCATGGCTGCAAATTGTGATTGTATTATGAAAATTAAGTCGCTAATAACGGCATCCAATAATCATCATATATACACAAATATTACAAGACTTGCTTGACTTGAGAGTCCAGTCCGTTTGAGTCAAGTCCTCCTTTGATGTTATTTCCATGTCCGTACAAAGACGAAGACGAAGACGAAGACGAAGACTTAGACTTAGACTTGAGGTTGAGACAAAGACAGAGACAGAGATGCAGACGAAGACGAAGGTGAAGACTTGAGACAAAGGCGGAGACACAGACGAAGACTTGATCGACATAGAAATGAAAACTAAATCCTTATATCTCGATTATATAGAAACAGATATATAGAATCAAACATTGGAAAAGTAGATTGAGAAAAGTCCCAGTTGCAAAAGGATAATTTAAAGTGAGCAGGAATGAGTAAAAAGGTATATCCACAGTAGAAAACTATATAGCGTAGATAAGAAGCAGCCAAGGATGCGCTTTGTGGCTGCATATGTAGGACCTCAAGAGGCTAGCAGATAAAGTTTTTTTTCGTGCTGAAGCTGGGAAATTGCCAATATTATCAGCTAAAAGCCTAAAATTAGTCAATACATCGCCTCATTGCTTATTCAAGATAGGAACAGGTCATCAACATTTAGTTTTCATTCGACTCTATCATTTTCTTACATAACTAGTACGCTCGCCCGTATAGGGCCATCTCTGAGGGCGACCGCCCAGTGCCATAATTTTCAAGGGCCTAAAAAATTTTATATCCTCTTATGTATACTATTGTTATTATTAGGGGCCCATTTTTTTTTTTTAATACTACTAGCATTAAAAAAAATTGGGACCCAAAAAATTACATCCCTAAATATTTTTGGATAATAGCGTGCCTGCGTGGAAATATTTAATTCTTTAAATATTTTTCTGTAGCGTGAAAATCATAGTCGCACGTGCATTGCTGTACAAAGAAGATGTGAAATCATGTCAAGAAATCGAAATAGGCCTCTATTGATTTTTTTACTGTAAATCGAACCGTTTACCATCCCTAAATTTCGATTTACAGTAAAAAATCAGCAGAGGTCTATTTCGATTTCTTGACATGATTTCACACCTTCTTTGTATAGCAACGCACGCGCAACTATGATTCTATCGAAATCTTTAAAAAGGTGAGAAAAAATCATTTTTATTTGCAAAATACTTAATACAATTCATTTCATGCTCAACTCATATAATAAGTAATCATACTGATATATATGCACACAATAATATATCATATTATTATGCAATCATTCTATAAAAATAATTAATTAAACCCAAATTAAAGAATCTAATTAATAAAATCAATTGAACTTAAGTCAAATTAATAAAACAAGTCTAACAAATAAGTAAAGATTAAGCCCAATGATTAAATGGAGGCAGCCCATGTTCTTTTATTTAACAAATAAAGCCCAGCTCAATTAAAAAAAACACAGCCCAGGTTTTAATAAATCCGGGCCCAACTAAATAAATAAAAATCGATTCTTGTACAGATTTTTTTTTTGTTTTTTTTTTATAACAATTCTTGTACAGATTTTGTTCCAACACATGTTCTTCGATTCTATTTCATTTAATCTTTTCATGTATATCAACACATGTAAAAACAGTATTCATATCTCCTTGTTGTATTTAGCAGTTGGTTTTATTCGAACTATGATATTGAGCATGAATGAATAAGTAGAGGGATTAAAAGGTGAAACTTTTTTGGATTTGTTCTGAGATGTTGCTGGTTCTGGAGAAGGAATAATGTGCAGAGGTATCATCTAGTATTACAAAGCTCTGTAGAAAATATGCAGATGCAATATGAGATCATGGAATTGCTGTGAAGAAGAAAAGAAGAAGAAAAAAAAAGAAAAAAAAATGAATTGAGGGAAAAACATTACCGTAGGAGTTTGCTGCTGGCAGGGCCGGTCCTGACAAAACTGAGGCCTTGGGCGAAATTAAAAAATGGGCCCCTAATATAATATCATACTACCACTACAAAAAAACGTATAATTTGCGACCAAAATTACCGGCGGTCCACCGACGATGGAGGGGACGACCGTGTTTTTCAAAATAGCGGCGGAAATACCAGTGGCAAGGATGCCTCCGGTGATCACCGACGGCGCGGTATTGTTAATAATTAATTTATATACTTAAATATATTACCGACAGCGAGGTGCAACTAGCATTTGCATTTTAAATTGAACTTTAAGTTTTAAATGCAACTAGCATTTGCATCTCGTGCAATGCACTGAAAATATTTTTTGTTTTTACTATTTGTATAAAATTAACTAATTTAATTATTATACTTATAAATATAATAGAAAATTAAATTTAATTGAATATATTTGAATTGAATATTAAAAAAATAAAAAAGAATTCACAATTATAAAATTTGATATTAAAAAAAATAAAAAAATAAGTTAAAAAAATTAAAAATAAAATACTAATTTAAAAGAATTAAAAATATATTTATTTAAAAAGATGAGAGAGGAGAGAGAAATTTATAAAACTTTAATATTTAAACATGCATAAATTTTACATTTTAAATCAAATATTTTCATAAAATATAGTATCATATTAAAGCTCTTATCATAATCTTCAATTTGATATTCATATTAAATATTTTATAATTAATTAAATTTCACAATTTTGGAAAGAAATGTAACAACAAATAAGAAGTTAAAGAAAATGAAAAATGAAAATAAAAAGAAATATATATAGTTTAAACATAAACCTTCAATTTTATTATAACTACAAAATTGTCACTCAATTTTAAAATTAATTTGAAATTGATTTCAAATTGAAAACTCTCTTTTTAATATAGTATAGATATAAATTTGACAATAAATTATGTTGGGCCCAAAATCAATAGATGAACTATTTTGTTACTATACATAAGATCTATAATTAATAGGATATATTAAAAATTTTGGGCCCTCAAATTTTTGGGGCCCTGGGCCGTCGCCCATGCCCGCCCACCCTCAGGACCGGCCCTGGCTGCTGGGGTGAAGGTGAATCAGACACTCACCACTATTTGATTAACTCAATTTGTAGTACACCTTAATTATGGGTGATTCTATTCATAACACCCATTTTACTCCTTACAGCCTCTTTATAAAATACTTTTTCTCTTCCACGAATCTTTATGCATATTCTTTTTTGGGCCGTCTGATGAATCTTGATGTATTTCTAAATATAGTACTCTCTCCCTTCCACGAATCTTGATGCATTTTTCTTTTTGGGCCGTCCGATGAATCTTGATGCATTTTTAAATATAGTAACAATTATCTAAAAAATAAGAGTTCTTAATTACCTACTTTATCACTTTATTACCTACACACTTCTACTTTATCACTTTTCTACTTTATTACCTACACACTTAAAACACTAATCTACAACTGATACCGGGCAAATGGAAAAAGAGAGGAGGAAACACAAGGAAGCTATGTAAGATAAACTCTTCACTCTAAGGAATCCACCAAAGAGGTTAGAGAGACTCGTCACCTTAAGGAATCCACCTAAAGGCTAAGAGAAAAGTAAGAAGAAATCCTTCTTCAAACAAGTTTAGAGACTCAATTTAAGTAATTGTATTTCAACTTGATGCCTCCCACTCTCACTTACACACATATATATACTAATCTCTTACAACCCTTCACTACCTCACATTGATTACAAATCCACTCATATTCCAAAATACATGAATAACTCATAAATTCAAGACTAATGATATGAAAAGACATTGACTCTTCAATTTTCGGACTGTACTGCTACCCTCTAGTAAAACAGCCATAACTCCTTCTACAAAACTCCAAATGACCTGTAGTTTATTCCATAAGAAACTAGACTCATCTAGCTTCGAAACCATATAAGGCTCATGGGCTAATTCATTTTCAATCACAGTCGGCTGCTCTTCAAAGTTGACCTATCTGCTGCAAATTCATGCTGAAACTCTGCATCAACAACTCCTTAATTGTCGTGCTGAAAACTAATGCATCAAGATTCGTTGGATGGAGGGAGTATTAATAATAATTAATTAAAAAATTTACTATTTTACCCTATATCTTGATCCTCGTTTCGATGGTTTGCATGGGCGCCTTCCGCGGTTCCATCACTGTAATTGCTAGAGTTCTTGAATTGGGATCGGCTCGTGTCTTATTTCAGACAAATTATGGGGACATATATAGAGTTTGGTTTATATTACAGCGCTGCACCAAAGACAGTTGAACACATTTTCAAGCTTTCGGTTGGGATGTTATAACACCAACCATTTCTTCCGGGTAGTGAAGGGTTTTGTCGCTCAGGTTGCTGGATGAAGAACTGCTCCAATGAATGAAGTGCAGAAGTTGGAAGCTGAGAAAAGCATTGTTGGTGAATTTAGTGATGTGAAGCATGTCAGACGTATTCTTTCTATGGGAGGATATTTTGATCCAGACAGTGCACAGTCATCATTCTCAATACTCTTCGAGATGCAGTATGCAATATTTGGTAAAGTTACTAAGGGCGATGAAACCTTGAGAATTTTTTTTAGGCATTTCATATATTTAAGGCATTTTTTTACTAAAACACGAGCATAATAATAATAATAACGAACAACATTTTCTTAGATTACATAGTTTCAATATATTACAATTTTTTTTGAGCATTTCGTATATTTTAAGCATTTTTTTTATTAAAAAACAAGCATAATCTAAATAACAAACAATTTTTGTTTTGGTCATTTCATACATTTTAGGCATTTTCTATTAAAATCCAAACATAATAGTAATAATAATAATGAACAATATTTTTATAGATTATATAGTTATAAATAACACGATTATCTTTATGTTATGTATATATGAGTGAATATAACAAGCAAATCAATTTTTGTATAACAAAGTTCTTTTATAATAGGTATAGCATATCAATATATATCTCTGAAAAAAAAAAACTCAAAATTTGGGAGGGGGCTTTGGCCCCCCTGGCTCCATCCCTACCAACTGAGCGTATCACTATTTTCTCTACATACTACTATGATGAGTCAGGCAGTTTTTTTAGGAAAATAACTTAAGTTACTGTCCTAAAAAACCCTCTGACTCCTACTATGATACTGAGACAGAAAGTTGTGAAGACGATAGGTTGGTGTTGAAAAGGAGGCTTCTGGCATCGGCTATATATAGAGATTGAAAAACAGATAATGAAATGTTTTCCGTAACCTATTAAGGGTTGTAGGGCCATCATCAACAGGCTCACATGTAGTAGGTGTTTTCTTTTTTCTGTATCACATTTTGTTGGGGAGCCAAGAAGGAGAAGTTGCGCAGCGTGATAGGCTCAGCATTCAGCGGCACAATTGCCAGTGAGATAGTCACGCTCGCTAACGGCTGCTTCTGCAACATGTATGAGCTAGTACTTTCATATTAGGACAACAAAAGTTTTGAGATGAACCAAGAAATTATTTCTTGTTGGCAAAATGCATATTGGCTTGTCTCTCTACGTTGTGAACAAAAGTTTCACATTAATACTTTCATATATCAATTTTGAGATGAGCTAGTACTTTCATATTGGTGTGTCTCTCTATGTTGTTGGCAAAATGCATTAAAGATAACAGCGTCCAGTTCAACATAAAACTTTCAATTCTATTTGGTACATATATAAGAGGCAATCATATTGAAAATAATTATATATGAACGTCTCCTACTTTATGATTTCCTACTGCCGCGAAGCAGGTCATCGGTCCCGATGAGAGCGGGATTAAAAAGGTGACTGAATACAAGTTCAGCGATGACGCAAATGTTGGGAAATTAGACGCAACTAATTCCGCCCTGGATCTAGTGTGACACAATATTTTAGATATCGACCGATATGAAACGACAAAAAATGACACCGATATTTTTAACGTGGTTCGGCCAAATTGCCTACGTCCACGGACCCACACCAATATATTAGAGAATCTCAAAAGGAGGAGTACAACAAAAATACCACACTGTATTTTGTATCTGCCTACGCAAAGGCTATCTCTCAACTCACTTTTATCACTCGTGTATAACTTCCACACTGAAGTTTTCTCTCAAGAGATTTTTATCTCTCTCTCTCTAGCAAATAACACTTATGCTAGGTGGTGTTTTGGTTGTGTTGGGATGGTCTCAAGCTGCTGCGAAGCACTTCAATTTATAGCCAAAAAACTGGAATAGTGTTAGCCTCCATATGAATAGTATTGTTGCAGCAAATGTTGAAATACATTGTATTGCCGCAAATCTCGAAGGAAAAAATGTAGAAGCATTAAATGCTTGGTAGAGCTATGCACTAGCCCTTTGACTAACAATCTCCCACTTGAAGACTAATTTCAATCGGTCTTCACACCCTGATCAACGCAGCAATCTTTATGTCTTTGTTATTCTAGCAAACCAATTGAAGTTGAGCACAACTTCAATTTATTAATAGTTACTGCCTTTGTAAGCATGTCAGCTGGATTTTGAGCTCCTTGGATCTTTTCTAGTATTAACACCTCATCCTCCAACAGAGATCTGATGAAATGATAACGAAGTCCAATATGCTTCGTTCTAGAATGAAATGCTGAATTCTTTGCCAGATGTATCGCACTCTGACTATCGCTGTACAAGACATTCTTCGTCTGATCAAAACCCAATTCTGCCAACAACCCTTGTAACCAGATCATTTCTTTGCTAGCCTCGGTGATTGCCACGTACTCTGCTTCTGTAGTGGATAAAGCAACAATCTTTTGTATCTGCGAGATCCAACTAACAGCAGTCGTGCCAACTGTAAAGACATAACCGGTAGTGCTTCTCCTACGATCTACCTCACCGGCAAAATCTGCATCTACAAAACCTTGTAGTGCTACATCACCTCTTCGAAAGCATAAGCATCTATCAGTAGATCCACGTAGATATCTCAATATCCACTTTACTGCTTCCCAATGCTGCTTTCCTGGATTTGCCATAAATCTGCTCACAACTCCCACTGCATGAGCGATATCTGGTCTAGTACAGACCATGGCATACATCAGACTTCCAATGGCTGAGGCGTAAGGAATTTTAGCCATGAAGTCTCTTTCCTCCTTAGTCTTTGGAGAGTGCTCTTTGGATAGGCGAAAATGGTTAGCTAATGCTGAGCTAACCGGCTTAGCACTGCTCATGTTGAATCTTTGCAAGATTCGATCGACGTATTTGGCCTGAGACAACTGCAAAACACCTTTTTGCTTGTCTCTGTAAATTCTCATCCCGAGAATTTGCTTTGCTTCTCGTAAGTCCTTCATCTCGAACTCCGCTGAAAGCTGCCTTTTCAACTTCTTGATTTCGTTCAAGTCTGAGCCGGCTACTAACATGTCATCAACATAAAGTAGCAAGATGATATAACTGGACTCGAACCTCTTGTAGTAACAACAATGGTCAGCATTACACTTCATGTAGCCATTTTTCTGCATGAATCCATCAAACTTTTTGTACCATTGCTTCGGAGCTTGCTTCAAGCCATACAGACTCTTTTTCAACTTGCACACCAGTTTCTCCTTTCCTCTGACAGAGAATCCATCTGGTTGTTGCATGTATATTTCCTCCTCTAAGTCACCATTGAGGAAAGCAGTTTTCACATCTAACTGCTCTAGGTGCAAGTCCTCCGTTGCGACAATACTCAGGACCGATCGGATTGTTGTCAACTTTACAACCAGAGCAAAGATATCTGTGTAGTCAATTCCTTCTTCCTGTTGGAAACCTTTGACTACCAATCTTGTCTTATATCACTTTGAACCATCATGCTCTTCTTTGGTTCTGTACACCCATTTGTTGTGTAGAGCTTTCTTTCCTTTGGGCAACTCAACTAGTTCCCACGTCATATTAGAGATAAGAGATTTTATCTCTTCTTTCATTGCAAGCTCCCACTTGACAGAATCTCCGACTTGACATGCTTCTTTATAGAATTCAGGTTCACCAGCATCGGTCAGTAACATGTGATTCATGTACTTCCTGTTTGGAACATGAGGTCGAGATGACCTCCTGGGTATAGGAGTTGGAGCTGGAACTGAGTGGAGACTGTGGTAGATCAGCCTCAGAGTTGGGCTCCTCCGTCTGCAAACCTTCATCTGTTTGCTTTGATGTACTACACTCTGCAGTATCATCTGGATCAACGTATGTTGGATCGTCACTTGTTGTGTCGGTGGACTGCACTGCATTCCTGTCCTTGTACATCACATTTTCATTGAATATGACATTCCTGCTTCGAATGACCTTCCTGTTTTTGTCATCCCAAAAACGGTACCCGAACTCATCTCCACCATATCCAATGAAAAAACATTTTAGTGATTTGGAGTCGAGCTTACTTTAATGTGTACATACGCGACACAACCAAATACTTTCAAGTGAGAAAGTTTAATTTCTTTGCCGCTCCAAACTTCCTCAGGTATTCTGTACTCCAATGGTACAGATGGTCCATGGTTAACGAGATATGTCGCTGTGTTGACAGCTTCTGCCCAAAATTGTGTTGGCAGTCCTGCATGTATCCTCATGCTCCTAGCTCTTTCTGTCAACGTCCGGTTCATGCGTTCTGCAACTCCATTTTGTTGTGGTGTCCTTGGCAACGTCCTCTCTAACTTGATGCCGTCCTGGTAACAAAATTTCTTGAACGCCATATCTCCGTATTCTCCACCATTATCGGATCTCAACTTCTTTATCCGTAAGCCAGTTTCATTCTCCACCATGGCCTTCCACTTCTTGAACGCCTCAAACACCTCTGAATTGTGTCTCAAGAAGTAAACCCACACCTTTCTCGAGTGGTCATCGATGAAAGTCACAAAGTAAGACTTTCCGCCAATGGAAGAAACTGCTGCTGGGCCCCAAACATCTGTGTGGACTAACTCAAGCTTTACTTGCTTCGGAGTTCACTGGTATTGAAACTCATCCCTCTTTTGCTTTCCGAAGATACAACTTTCGCAAAAGTCTATATCAACAGATTGAAGCTCTGGTAGTTTCCCTTTCGAATGCATATACTTGAGCCCTTTCTGGCTCATGTGCCCAAGTCTTTGGTGCCACAAATTTGCATTCTTCTTGCTATCAGCAACTGCAATTGTCACACACGCATTCATCGTTGTGTATAGGCTGCCAGTATCCTTGCCACGTGCAAGAATCATTGCGCCCTTAGTTATTTTTCAATAATCACCTGAGAAGTGTGTATCACATCCTTCTCTTGACAATTGCTTGACGGAGATCAAGTTCTTCCTCAACTCTGGAATGTGTCTCACATCCTTCAATTTCCATACAGATCCATTGAGTTTGATCGGTACTTCTCCTATGCCCACCACACTGCATGGATGATCATCTCCGAGATATACTTCTCCGAAATTTCCCGACATGTATTTTATGAAGGAATTTCGATTCGACGTGGCATGGAAAGATACTCCAGAGTCTATGACCCAATACTCGGCCCTTTTCTCCATGGAGCATATTAAGGCATCGCCTTCTTCTTCAGCTACAACATTGGCTTCGGTCTTTTTCTCGTTTCCTTTTGAAGGTAATTTACACTGCGTTCTGTAGTGTCCGACCTGACCACAGTTCCAACATTCAACAGACTTTGATTTGTTGGAATTCTTGTGGATCCTGGAGCTCTGTCTGCCATTCCTTGACTTGCTCCGCACGCCCTTGACTTCTGTTTGAGTTTCTGCCTCTGCTTTCTACATTTAAAGCGGCACCTGAAGTGGAGGCTATATCTGACTGCCTCCTAATCTCCTCGGTTAAGATCATGCTCACGACATCATCGAACTTCATTTTGGACTTACCAGCTGAACTGCTAATGGCCGTAACTGTGCCATTCCAACTCTCAGGTAACTGCCCAAGTATTAACAAAGCCCGGACCTCATCATCAAATTTGATGTCCACCGTGGTAAGTTGGTCCGTCACTTCATTGAACTCGTTCAAATGTTCTCCAAATCTTCCGCTTTCTGTCATTTTCATATTGAACAATTTCTTGATCAAATGAACTTTATTTGCTGCAGATGGCTGCTCGTACATGCTGGATAGAGCTTTCATGAGAGACGTTGTTGTCTTCTCATGTTTTATATTGAAGGCAACTGACTTTGACAAGGTCAGTCTGATTGCACCGAGTGCCTTTCGATCAAGCACCTCCCACTCGTCCTCCTTCATGTCTTCTGGCTTTTCTTTCAAGGGCTTATACAGGTCCTTTTGGTACAAGTAATCCTCCATTTGCATTTTCCAAAATCCAAAATTCACACCATTGAATTTATCAATTTTGGAAATTTTATCGTCTGTCGACATTGCTCCCACTCGATCAGAAAACACGATAATTTTCTCAAAAAATTCGTTTCTGATGTGGAGGTTCAGTTTACACTGCAACCATAGAGCATACTAGAATTTTAAAAGAATAATTACCGACTGTTTGCGCACGAAACACTGTTCGCAAGTTTACTATTCACGAATTCACTATTCACATGAATAGTACCAGCGCAAGAAAAAATATTTTCGCCACCAACCTCGCTCTGATACCAGTTGTTGGGAAATTAGATGCAACTAATTCCGCCCTGGATCTAGTGTGATGCAATATTTTAGATATCGACCGATATGAAACGACAAAAAATGACACCGATATTTTTAACGTGGTTCGGCCAAATTGCCTACGTCCACGGACCCACACCAATATATAAGAGAATCTGAAAAGGAGGAGTACAACAAAAATACCATACTGTATTTTGTATCTGCCTACGCAGAGGCTATCTCTCAACTCACTTTTATCACTCGTGTATAACTTCCACACTGAAGTTTTCTCTCACAAGATTTTTCTCTCTCTCTCCAGCAAATAACACTTCTGCTAGGTGGTGTTTTGGTTGTGTTGGGATGGTCTCAAGTTGCTGCGAAGCACTTCAATTTATAGCCAAAAAACTGAAATAGTGTTAGCCTCCATATGAATAGTATTGTTGCAGCAAATGTTGAAATACATTGTATTGCCGCAAATCTTGAAGGAAAAATTGTAGAAGCATTAAATGCTTGGTAGAGCTATGCACTAGCCCTTTGACTAACAGCAAACAAGGTTAAGATTACCGCCCCCGCAGAAATAAGACCAGGAGCTCCCAAGGCCGAACCATCACTATTTACTTTTTTATCCAAGTGGCGCTAGGAGGCCACCAGTATACATTTTGCACCTCCGGATGCGGAGCAAAACGAGAAAGAATGTATATCGGCACACTCCAAAAAATGATCTAAATTGAACCATTCTAAGAACGTTGCCCAAATCAAGCGCACCAGGCCTATAGCATTATTCCATAAGAAACAACATTGCGCTCTAAACCTTTGGTGGGAATTTCGTTAAAAATACGTGAAACTTCATTCACCCGTCCCATTTTGAGATACCCATCCATCACGACATTGTAGCTTGTAATATCAGGCTTGATGCCCGATTTCACCACCAATTGGAGAATGCCTAAGCCTTGGGCTTCAACCATTTCTCCTTTCCTCATCATTTTGAATATATTCTCTGTTGCATCCACCATTCCCTCTTCGCATAAAGCATCCAATAAAATGTTAAAAGTATACACATCCGGGTGGATCTTAGAAGCCACCATCTTCTTCAACATCTCTTCAACCTCATCCCATCTTCTAAAATTGCAAAGCCCCTGAATAATTGAATTATATATCATAGCATCGAGTAAAATGCCCTTACCATCCATGACAGAGATGAGTTGGAGAGCCTCGTCAACCATTCCATCATTGCATAGACAATGAATCACTGGATTGTATGGATAAACATGAGGTTTGCGCCTTCCTTTTTCCAATAAGCTGAGCATATCAGGAGTGGCAAACATAGTAATCATCTTAAGACAAGTATTTGCATCAGGTTTGAACCATTCCTCGGTCAACAACCTCTTGAGTAGTTTTGCTGCGTCTAGGCTCTTTCCAACCAACAAAAGCCCGTGGATGAGGGCTCTGAATGTTAACACAGCAGGCTCGTATCCACGCTTGAAAATGCTTCCTAGTACTGCAAACCCAAAATCAGCTCTTTTCATAAGGCAAAAGCAATTAATCGCAATATTAAAGGTGCAGTGATCTGTTGGAGCATCCCTTCGAAGCATTTCGTCGAACATATGAAGGGCAACAGAGTATTGTTCCATCTTCACCGCAGCAGTCAATATGTTATTGAACTCAATAGCAGAAGGGCGTGGCCGCGTTTTCACCATTTTGTGAAATAGAGCGATTGGCGACTTGGAATCGAATCTGGGTGTGGTTGAAAAGTGTGTGATGTTATGAAAATTGAATAGGGATACAAGAAAAGAGTGATAAGCAGGGAAGGATTTGAATGAAGAATTGGAGAAGAATCTCGGGAAGATCATTGTGAGAGGAAGATGAGAAATGCGAGTTTGAATTCTGAAAGAGTCACTTCAATTGTTTTTTGTTTTTTTTTTAGAGCAGAACCACTTCAATTGTTAAATAGAGTATTCAAGTATCGCAAGATTCGCAACAACTTGAAAAGCTAAAGACTTATTCAGCTGAAAAATGTTGGATGGCGATGCGCATTCTTAGTTCAATTAGCTCTGCATTGCATTCAACTGCATCTGCTCCACAGCTTGCGTCAATTCTCATCTTCACATCATTTTTTTGCTATATTAATGCGAGGGGTTAGTAAATTTTTTAAAAACTAAAAACCGATTCAAACCAAACAAAATATTAAATTCGATTTGTTTAAAAGAAATGATTTTTAGGTTCTCGTCTGATTTGGTATTTTTTCCAACCGAACCATACAGAATAACTGTATGTATATTACTCCCTCCGTCCGCCAAGATTATGTCACACTTACTATATCGGGCGTCCGCCAAGATTATGTCACTTTCCTTTTATGACAATGGTCTCACCATCCTCTTTAATATTTTATCCTTACTAACACTCTTTATTTACAAAAAAACCACTCAAAATTCAATCTCGACCACTCATCTCATAAAGTGGTGGGACACTTTCTCCACTACATCAAAATCATCACCAATTTTATTAAATCTCGTGCCCAAGCAAATTGCCATAATCTTGGCGGACGGAGGGAGTATTTGTTTTTGAATAGTATTATTTATTTCAAATCAAAGTAAATATTTCTGACTAAAATTTTGAAGTAGCCAAAATGAAGCATAAAATACAATTTATGGCCACACATTGAAAAAACACAAATTTTGGCCATTTTTATTGATTTGGACGTTTTTACCCTTAATGAGGCGGACCGGGTAGGATCAGGCACGCGGGTCGCGTGCCGGGTCGGGTTAGGCACTTATGGCACTATTAGTGCCATAAGTGCCAAGATTTTACTTTGGTTTAATTTTGAATTTCCGTTGGCACTTATGGCACTATTAGTGCCATAAATCCAAAATAAAACCAAGTAAAATAATCATTTTGGGCACTTATGGCACTAATAGTGCCATAAGTGTCATTCGCGCAGCACAAATACAGAAACAACAACATCATTTAAACCCTAAATGGATAATCTAAACCCTAAATGGAACATCTAAACCTCAAATGGATAATCTAAATCCTAAATGGAATATCTAAAAGTGTGCACTTATGGCACTAATAGTGCCATAAGTGCTATACGTGCAGCACACAGATCAAATCAGATCTGCCATGGCTGAAATCGAAGGAGGCGGAGATCAGATCTGCCGATGGAGGAGGCGGCGCAACGATCAGATCAGATCCACCGCCGCCGCCTCATCAGACCAGATCTGTCGCCGTCGCTTCATCCTCTACTCCGACGAATTCTGCCCAGGCGGCGCGCTGGAGAGAGAGAGAGAGGGAGATGAGAAAGAGAGAGTAGAGAGCGGCAGCCGCTGGAGAGAAAGAGAGGGAGGATCTCCTCCACCACCGCTGCGAGAGCTCCGACGAATTCTCCAAGCTCGGCGCCGCTGCCGCGCAGCCGCTGGAGAGAGAGAGGGAGATGAGAAAGAGAGAGGAGCCGCTGGAGCAGAGAGAGGGAGATGAGAAAGAGAGAGGAGCCGCTGGGGAGAGAGAGGGAGATGAGAAAGAGAGAGGAGAAAGAGAGAAGAGTAGAATAGTCATGACATACAAAAAATGGCCAAAATTTATGTTTTTTCAAATGGTGGACAAAATTTGATGTTGTGTGTTGAATAGGGCCATTCGGCCCTATTGTTTCAATTATTATTATATAATATGGTTAATGATTCCTACACTCACGTTAATTCTCTTTCCCGGCACCTTCTACCTATAAATAGAGGCATCCAGGGGTTTGAAACATATTGTTCAGCAAATCACTTCGAACGTATACGAATTGTTTGTCGTATGTCTTAGGATAATACTTAGAGGGTGTTTGGCTGAGCTTATAGGCTCCTCAAAACAGCTTATAAGTTGTTTAAGAGCTTATAAGCTCTTTCAAAGTGTTTGACAAAATAAGCTCCTAAACAGCTTATAAGCTCCCAAAATAAGCTCCTCAAAAAATAAGTTCATCTATCCCAACTTATTTTTTTATAATCTCATATGCAACAATCTTTTTACAAATATTTTTCAATTATAATTTATTATTTTCATCATATATCATTCAAGTTCATTTTTCTTCGATTTTCCCTCTCTAAAAAAATATTTTCTCTCTCTAGCAAAAAATTATATCTCTAGCTTATAAGCTCAATTATCCAAACACTTTGACAACTTATAAGCTCTTAAAAATTACATCTTATAAGCTCTTTAAAATAAACTTAGCCAAACGACCTCTTAGTCTCGAGTATCATATTTTACAGATATCGGAGATTGCTATCCAAAATCAACAATTTTAATACAAGTGTTAGATTAAAATATCTTGGAACGTTCATTTCTAAAAGGCTTCATTCGTAAAAGAGATAATAATTAACTTAATATGAATCCCTCAAAAAGCCAAACCTAGTAATATGATGATGATTGCATTATGGTCACTTTCCTTAATTAGAACATCATCCACTATGATGTTACCTCATCATAATGGTGTCACAAGTTTGTCACATTACGAATAATTCCCTTTTCAATTATCTCATATATTTATTTCACTGTATATAGCACTATCTTATGTATTTAACTATGGGGTTATTGCCAGAAAATACATATACTTTGTCAATTTTCTGGTTTATATCATGATCTTATAATTTGGCCAGAAAATACACCAATTTTCAATTTAATTGCAATTATAACATGACTTTATAGTCTGGCCAGAAAATACACCAAATTTCAATTTATTCTCAATTATAATATGACCTTGTAATTAATTTAGTATAATAATACCAAGTTTAATACATTAAATATTTTTAATTTTCTTTTCATCTCACAATATACTATATATAAATACATATATATTTGATAAATATACATCTATATGTAAATAATATATAATATTATTTACTTTTTAACATAGTTTCTATTATATACGCACATAATTTTTTTATTGGTCCTAATATTTTATAATTTCATAATTTAAATAAATAAATACTTATTATATATATATATATATATAATATTAATAAAATATTAAAATCAAATTTATATATATATATATATATAACAAGATATTATATCGATGGCTTAAAAATACATACATACATACATACATATATATATATATATATATATATATTATGAAATAATTAATAATCTAACTTAATTTTTATAAAAATTAATCAATCAATTAAAAATATTTTATACATAACAATTTAATATAAATACAATAAATATTAATACATTTATGATGAAAATAAATCTAAATAAGGTCATGTTATAATTGAGAATAAATTGAAACTTGGTGTATTTTCTGGCCAGACTATGATGTCATGTTATAATTGCAATTAAATTGAAAATTGATGTATTTTCTGGCCAAATTATAAGGTCATGATATAAACCAGAAAATTGACAAAGTATATGTATTTTCTGGCAATAACCCCTTTAACTATTCATAAACTTCATTATCATAATTACTAGCTACTTTTACCACTTTATAAACTTCATTATCATAATTATTTAACTATATTATTCATGTATTTTAATTTTTAAATTATATTTTACTTCAATAAAATTATTTTAATAATACGGATAAATTAAAATTTTAAAATAATTAAATTAAGTAATCCACAATTAACAAAATAAAGGCAAAACAAATCAAACAAAAAAAGAAGAATAAGATACGAAAAAAAGCAACGGAAAGGCATACGTTCAAAATTTTCAAAAAACAGAAAGAATTAAATGCAAAAAACTCCAAAACCTACAAAATGAAGGCAAAACAAATAAAAATAAAAATAATACTCCCTTCGTCCCCAAAAAGTTTTCCTCAATTTTCTTTATGTGTGTCCCCAAAATGTTTGCCTCAATCTACTTATTTTCCGTTTTTATAAATGATCAAACCATCAATGTTACAATTACAATATTTTAAATCTTATTTTTGTACTTAGCACTACTATCAAATAAATTTTTAGCAATTTTTATTAAAACATGTGTCGTTCAGCTTAGGTCAAAATTTTGAGGGACGAAGGGAGTAATGAGAAATGAAAAAAAGCAACAAAACAAGTAAACGATCAACTTTTTCAAAAAAAAGAATTAATTGCAAAATATAGGTTTAAAAACGCATCAGACAAAGTCCAGGCGCACAACGTACACACGCTCCAGCTGTGCGCTCTGGGCGAGCATCTCACAGCACTCGCACAATCTCTTGCTTATGTGGGTCCCGCATCGCAGTTCTACCTCGGTTGCAATTTTGCTACCTCATTTTTACACCCCCACTATGGCTCTACCCCGTTCACCTCAACCACTATCCCAATTTTTTTTTTCTCTCTAGTGGGTGCTCTTATTGAAACAAATGTAACTTCAATTACGTATTCAAAGCTGCAACAATCTTGAGCATTCACTTGTCGATTTTGATAACAAACTTTCTTAATAATCTCTTCGTAATTTCTCATCTTTATCTTCTCAACTTCTTAGTTTTGAAGTAAATTAAGCCGACATAAGTTTTGAATTAACCTTGAATCCTCTCCTACACAATCTCCTCCAAGAAAGGAATCGCTTCATGCACCTTTTCCTATTCACCAGATTCCACACAATAATATTGAGACCAAGGGAGAGAGAAATGGCGACCAAAACACTAACAGTGACCAAGAAAGTTTGCGTTTCAACTATAGGCGGTGAGTCGATTCTCATGAAGAGCAAAATAGGGTTGGTAGAAATGGTGGGGTACGTGATGATGGAATTGGCTCAATTCTGAAAATTTTGAAATAAATGAGTTGGAGGTAAGATGTGATGAGAGGGAAAGAAGATGAAGGAATGGCCGAAGGAGAGAGAAAATGGCAGCGATGGTGGTGCTGCTGCAGCCATGAAGTGGCTGTGGATGTAAAGAAATATAGAGAGCAGTATTTGACATAGAAGAATCTCACGCTAATCACAATTCTTGTACTTGAATCCAAAGTGATTGTGGTTGTTGGACCTACAAGCATCTCTCATCGTCGACTCACACACACACCATCACCACCGTCTTGTGTGTAAGGGGTCTGCGGTTCATCAAGTAAGTATTTTTACTTTATGTATCTTAAAATTTGTTTCCTTATTTTATTTTGTGAAAAGTTTTTTGTAATATGTATCTTAAAATATGTTGAAGACGATATTTTTACTATATTTTGGTTTCCTGATCATGTTTGTAGATAAGATATCTCCTAGATCTTATCTTTCATTAATACTTTGATGAAACATTAATTTGAGTGAAAGTTGCGGGAGAAAAACAGTAAATAAAAAAAAATGCAAAAGAAAAGCAGTAAAAAGAAATGCTAAAAAGAAAATACTGAAAAGAAAAAAAATACGAAAAAAAAAAGAAAACATGAAAAGGAAAAAAAAACGTGAAAACAAAACAAAACACCGCCTTCAATAATAAATACACCAACATCTTAATTAACTAGATTTCAAATATTTCATTATTTCATCTCATCTCATTTCATTACTTTAAATTCTTTCTCTCTCTCTCTCTCACTATTTTCCTGCATCACAATCTTGAGCTTAAACCCCTCATTAAAGTATTGAAACTAACCACACTAGGCCTCAAACCCCCTCAAAACCGATTGAACAAGCTTCACTTCTCCTGTTTTGCAGAATTTGTCCAATATCTCTTTATTAAACACCCAAATAAAGGAAAATAAAAAGAAGAGCCCTGCAAAAAGCACAAATACACGATTTACCAATAGTCTCCACAATTACATACACTTCTCTCAAAGTGGTGAAAATGCTTAACATCACGTAAGATGATCAATCTCCCCGTTATCTTTGATATGTGTTTGATCGCCGTGTGGCAGTCCTCACAGACGCGCAAGTTGTTGAATACACGAACAAGTCTCCCACTTGGTATCTTCATAATCCCATATGCAACAGCTAACCTTTCACTGTGAAACTTGACGTTATGCTGCTTTTCTTCTTCCTCCACATCATGTAGCACAGATTTTGTGGCGATAACATATCCGTCCTCTTTCATCCTCCAAGCCAACTCTTCCAAGAAAGTGCAGATGTTTTCGCTATCAGGATGAGAAAAGTCTTCAACACAAAATTTGTGAACCTTGTTTAGCACTTCAACCCAGATATATCCCCTTGTTTTGATAACACCCTGACGTCTCATTTTCAATCGAATCTTCTTAACATCTTCCCATTTGCCTGAAACTGCATATAAGTTGGAAAGAAGAACATACACAGAAGAGTTCCATGGTTCCAAAGATAACTTCATTTTGGCAGTCTTTTCTCCCAATTCTATATTTCCTTGAATCCTGCTAGCACCAAGTAGTAGGGGTGAGCAGAAACCGAACCGACACTGTAAATCGAACCGAACCGAACCGAACCGGATTGGTGCGGTTCGGTCCCAATTCTATTGGTTCGGTTTGAAAAAGTATAAACCGAAAATTTTCGGTTTGGTGTCGGTTTCCATTTTTTGGTTCGGTTTTAAACCAAACCGAACCGATACATATTAATATTTTATTATATATAATTATTTTATAATATATAATTATTTTTCGAATTTTTTAACCTAAAACTAAAACCCTAATTCACAATTATAATATATAATTATTTATCATGTTCATGTTGTGGGGATTTGACATTTGAAATTTGTGTATTTTACATTATTTTATACTCCCTCCGTCCACCAAAAAAACTCCCATTTGCCCTTAAATTTTTGTCCACCAAAAAAACTCCCATTATGCTTTTTAGACTTTTATACCCTCCCTTCTTTTTAAGTTTTACTACCCTTTACCATTAAATTTGCTAATCTAAAATAATTAACCTATTTAACACCTTAATTAAATAATCCTACCCAACCCACTAAATAACCTCTATCTGCCCATTTGTAACCTAGGGTTTCTATCTCATTTCTTCTTCGCCGCTCTCTGTCTTCTTCGCCGCTTTCTCTCTCTCTTCACATCTTCTTCTTCTTCTCCGTTCAACTATGTCTGAAAAACTCCTATCCGATAATTTTCTCTGGGCTTCACCATCGGTGGAGAACGATTTGGGATCCACCGACCTCCCGTCCATGGAATCGGTGGCAAAATCCTATGCCGCCTTCCTTGGGCTTGAGGTGTCGGAAACTGAGTCCATGGTGCCGGAAACGGTGTTCTCGGTCACGGAAACAGAATCCATGGTATCAGAAACGGTGTTCTCGGTGTCGGAAATAGAATCCATGGTGCCGGAAACCAATTTATTCGGCATGCAACTCGATTCTAGGGTTCCGCCGCCTCGATCTAGGATCCATTTTCTCCCGGCGACTAGATCTACTATCGATCGGGTCCCGGCGACTAGATCTCCTGAAGCTAGGGTTCCGGAACCCGGATCTCTGGAAGAGGCAGAGTTCTACAATTTCGCCCAATATGAGGATGAAAAGTGGACGAAATGGGTGGGCATCTCTGAGGCGGTAATCCTCGATGATGGGGGCTACGGCGCTTGGCTTGCTAGCGGTGGCCGGACCGTGGATGAACCTCCGCTGCCGCCGCCGCCGCCCTTCGTGCGAAAGGAGGTGGATGCCTCTGTCCGTGCTCGGAGGCTGAGAACCCTAGAAATTTATTTTCCGGGTCACCTACATCTCCTCTAATCAGGTGAAATCGTTCTTTGTGGATTTGTGTATATTTTACTGCTTTTGGGGGCTGGTGATGCCTTGGTGATGTTCTTGAATTGATTTTTATTCCTATTTGTGTTGGTTTACTGCTATTAGGGGCTGGTGATGCATTGGTCATGTTCTTGAACTGATTTCTTGAATTGTTACTATATGTGTGGGCCGTTTATGCCATTTGTTGGTTGTTGAACTGATTTTGAATGGATGATACTACATTGATCCATGCTTGATCCGATGATGAAACTTTTTTGAGGATTTGTGTATGTTTTACTGCTATTGGGGGCTGGTGATGCCTTGGTCATGTTCTTGAATTGATTTCTGCAACTGTTACTATGTGTGTGGGCTGTTTATGCCATTTGTTGGTTATTGAACTGATTTTGAATGGATGATACTTGCACTAAACATGAATAAAACCCCCTATGATGAGTCTTTTCTGAGGGGTGCTGTTATACTCTAAATGAGCCACCACTAGGCTGTCATCCTAGTATTGGAGGTACATTAGGAGGATAATTGCTAAGACTTTGAATAATTATAAGAAAATAAACATGATTTACATTCCAAACAATTCAAAACAGAGCTTCACATCTGTTTGGGTTTGTAAACCTTTACAAAAAGTTAATACTCCTACACTTCTAACTGATTACCACCTGTTGGAGTCTGAGCTCTAACTGATCTATGCTGTGTTGTCTTTGCTCTTGAGTTCCCTGCATGTTTATGAACTGAATTGTGTCATGTACTAGTTGTTCCTCAACAGCTAGTACATCTGGTAGTATCTGCAGCCTGCTCAATCTTTCCTTGTTCATGTGGGGGATCTTATAGTTGTTGCCTCCCTTATCTTTGATGATTTCCTGGTAGCAACTTTGTAGTGTGAGGAATACATGATTAAGCTTCTCTGGAGGGTACTCTTCATAAGCATCTTGCACATTCTTGAGTAGTTCTTCCACATTTTTGGCTGGTTTCTGGTCTTTCAGTGTCTGAATTGCCCTGAATTCGTGCCTAGAAATCTGATAGCAAAATAATAATAAACGAACCTATGTGATCATGCAGTCCCTCATTACATTTTTGGTGATGTTTGGAATGGGTTTTACATTGTGCCTTTGATCCTATTTTTTGAATTCCTCTTTGCTGCCTCTTCTGTTATGAAGGGAAAAATCCCTAGTTTACCATCAAAAATAATGTTTCCTTGTGCATCAATGATTGGCCTTGCCACAGCACAAATAAACATTATTTTTTCGATAAATCTCTTTGATTTGCAACTCCTGTAAGGCTCATTTTCTCCAGGTAACAGGTAGTATCTGTCCTTACTCTTTGTTAAATAAAACCACTTCTCATCAATGTGTATGGTATTGAACATGGACTGAAATTTAATGAACCCTCCTTCATTTACTGCACTAAGTTGATTGAGGCTCCATTTAAGCCTACATATCTTATTTTCAGCAGTTAAGAAAGGTTTGATAGCATTGGTATGTGGTTTTAACTGCTTCTCTTTCACCCACTTATGAACAAGTGATTTACTAACCCCTAGTTTACCTGCCATGACTCGTAGTGACGATCTCTCTAACACGGACAATTTCTTCACCTTTTCTATGTCTATCTTCCATTTATCTTTGTGTGCTAACCCTTTCTTCATCTTATTCAACTGAATAGGTAACCCAAGGGCTTGTTGGGAGTTGGCAGATTTCCAGATCGTCCAAACGGTCCTCAAGGCGACGTGGAACTTCTCGGCTGCCTGCTTCTTTGCACCATGATGGAGCTTACCTTGCGTGCTGTGTTGGAGCAGCCATTGAGCCAAGGAATTTCTATCCTCATTAGTTAAGTTAGGCCTAGCTCTTAAATTCACCATTTTCTCTTTTGTAATGAATGTTGGGCAGAACTGATAGTAAATGCACCTATTTATTGATGTTTTGAAGTTTAGGTGATGCCTTGTAAAATTCCCTCCAAAAATTTTCGGTCCATGTAAGCTGTCCTTTTTTCAAGTGATTAATGAAGTTGGCGCCAGTTTTCAATGTTCATTAAAAGCATATTTTTAATGCATTTTTCAGTTCTTGTAATCTGCCCAAATAAATTCGGTCATTTAATGTTCATTTTCCAGTTTTCAATGTTCAATAAATAAATAAAGTTAATTTAGTGAAGTTTATTTAAATGGCAATTTATTAAATGCAAAATCTGTAAAATAAATAAAGAATAAAAAGAATGAAAATAATTTAAGAAAATAAACAGAAAAAGAATGAAAAGGTGCAAATACCTTGATGCTAATCAAAGATAAAGAAAACTAATCAAAAGTCATTAACACTACCCTTTTACCCCACTCACAACACCTTTTTCAGCTTTCTTAGTCTCCGTGCCGAACCCCAAATGGGAGTTTTTTTGGTGGACGGAGGGAGTAATTTTTAATTGGTATTTTCAAAAAAAATAAAATAAAAAAATTTGCATCATTCGGTTCGGTGAACTGAACCAAAACCGATGGTTTTATCGGTTCGGTTTCGGTTCGGTTCCGGACCCCCAATTGGTGCGGTTCGGTTTCAATTTTAACCATCGGTTCAGTTTTCGATTTTGAATTTTTGGTTCGGTTTTGCACCAAACCGAACCGATGCTCACCCCTACCAAGTAGAGCTCCCCATGTTGGGGCATCTGGCTCAAAAGGCATGCTTTTCATTAGGTTTTGAGCTTCGTCGAGTCGCCCAGCTCGGCCTAGGAGATCAATGAGGCAGGTATAGCGATATATATTTGGCACTATGGCGCGATCTTGTCTCATGGAATACTAGTAATGTTTTCTCTTGTCTACCAAGCCCGTGTGACTACAAGCGGTTAGAACACCAGCCTAAATCAAAACAAGTTAATACTTTCAATAATAGATGGATAAGAATATTTACATAAACAATATTTGACAGATTTCCTGCATTGTCCATTCACAAGATAGTTTCGAGTTCAAGTCGTACAACACTTAAAATAGCTCTAAGAAATTCATTGAACTTTGTATGATTGGCAATCAAAAAGAAATAGACATCACATGTCCTTTATGTTTCAAACACAAGAAAAAAAAGTCACAAATACAATTAAAATTTACCATTGTAAGTTCATTCGGTTGGATAGACGCTTGTTTCATTGACTCGAAATGTTGGATAGCTTCTTGGCCAAAGCCACGTTGCAGCTAAATTCGAATCCTCCTTTAACAACACGCCCATGTACTTGCTTGCCAAGCTCAGAAGCAACAATATCCACATACATACTTAAAACACAAGCAAACGCAGAATTGGTTAACCTTTCCCCATTTCTCGTCGCCACAATAAAAAATCGTAATGCCCTATCATTGCCGCCCAAGCAATATGTGGCATTTCATCAAAAACTCTCTTAGCCTCATCCATTAACCCATTCTGCATGTACCCAGACAAAATTGTGGTCCACGAGACAACATTCTTTATAGGCATTTCATCGAACAGCCGCCGTGCAGCTCTGAGATTGTTGTTCTTAATATTTGCTTTAATCATTATAGTTTGAGCGACCAAATTCTTTACAGGCATTTCATCGAACAGCTTCTGAGCTAGATTATATTCGCCATTGGAAAAGTAACCAGATATCATAGTGTTGTAGGTGACCTCACTCTTGCTAGGCATGGAGTTGAATAAAAGCAATGCAGCGTCGCATTGGCCATTGCGCGTGTGGTTTCGGATAGCTACATTGCATTTCACTATGTTGGAGTTGGTGAAATTGTTGCTTCTAGGCCTCGCCGGTGGCTTATTGGCGGGTGGTTCGAAGAGGCCCAGCCGAAATTCAACAACAAACTACCCGTGAACAGAGATTTATCAATTTAAAACTTGCGAGAACACAAACTCATGTGTCGTTAACATGAAAAAGATAGACTAACAAAGCGAAATCAGCACCAATTAGCTGTTCGAGCTTCCAATTAGTAGCACCACAAACTCATATTTTGAACATTTTCCAATGTAACCACAAACTATTTTCTACAGAAGATGTTGAGAAAGCAGAGGAACGAACGAACTACTTATCTTTCGGCGTAGAGATGCCGTACTTCTCCTGGAGCTTCTGAATTTCTTCCTCCTTCTTCTTCTGATCGAACTTCTTCCCCATCTTCGCCTGCTGGTAGTAGAGGACGATCAGGTACCGGTTCGCGACGTTGAAGCCGGAGAGGTGGTCGACGGCGGTCTTGGCGTCATAGATATCCTCGTACACAACGAAGGCGGTGCCGCGAGTGTCCTTGTTCGTGCCAATGCGGATCTGCCGTATCGCGCCGTACTTGCCGAAGATGTCGTACATCTCCTCGCTCGTGATGTTGAACGGAAGGTTCCGCACATAGAGCACGCGGTTCACCTCGGGCGGGAGGCGGGTGTTGCCTTTGCGGAGGCTGATTGCTGCGGCCATTGGAAGAGGATTTGGGAATTAGGCTACGTCTCAAATTAAATCGGGATTTTTCAATGTGTGGGCAGAATGGCGGTGGGGACTAAACAAAAAACACTTGTTATTCTTCATCTGTTCCGCGACGAGCGCAAGATGGTGGTATGGAGATATCTGAAACGCATGGAACAAGAAATGGCTATTTATTGTCACAAATCAATCTGAATTCGGGGATGAAACTGAACATATACAACCGGAATTGAAAATTCCGATGAAAGGTTGTGGTTTGATTATTGATTTGATGATCAAAAACACCAGTGGAGATGTCTTGAAACGCATGGAATGAAAAATGGCAATTGAATCAACTGCATTTGGGGATGAAATTCAATTTAAGGTTAGAGATGGGCTGTCACAAGTGGGCTGAAGGAAGAAAATGGGCCGCCAAGAAATGGGCCTAAGGTTTGGGCCAATAATTTCAACACTAATTTTCAAGAAATTTTCCATCTATTAAAAATGTGAGCTGAGGAAAGGGATCCTACTCACGAACATTATGTATATATGTCCTTGCATTCAGAGTGCAAAATACAACACATAAATAATACATAATTTTGACATTCATTAATGAAAAAGACAAGTTAAAATACAACAGAGCTAAAAGAAACATAAAGAGAAAACGAGACAGTATCCAAACTTAACACACGCTGACATCAGTTTACAACTCCTTTGCTGCTTCCTTATCTATATTCATGCTTCTTCACTTCATTGTACCAAACAAATATATCATTAAAGTGGTAATATACAGAACAATATTATCTTAGAAATAACATAGAACTTCGAAATAGCTTACTTGAATCTCATTGGAAAAATCGACGTTTGATTTTCTGCAAGTCTGCATATGCTTGTTTCATGGTGATTCTATCTCCGGGAAAATCCGCAGAGCATTTCAAAGCTAGTTTAAGTATGGATGATACACACTGCAGATTCTTGTCAAACTCTGCTTCCTCCAAATTCATTACTAAGTTGGCATCTATCACTTCATTTGGCATCTTTGGAAGTGAGAGTTCTACCCAACTCTTTAAGCTCAAATCTCCGCAAAACATATCATCACTAGGACTTTTTCTCGTAAAAGTTTCAATCAACAACACTCCGTAGCTATACACATCACATCTTGTCGAAATTAGCCCTTCCAAACCATACTCTGGAACAACAAAAAACGATGATGCATAATATGTAGTAACGGAAGACACTATTTCATTGATGAAAGTGAAGTGCAATCAATATATGTAGAGAAACTTCACCTGGAGCTATGTAACCCAATGTTGCTAGCGTGTTGGTTAACACAAAGCTATCTCCATCGCATAACAATTTTGCTATCCCAAAATCACTTACATGGGCAACCATGTCTTCATCTAACAACACATTACTAGGCTTCAAGTCGCTGTGGACAATGGGTGTTGAATAACCATGGTGAAGGTACTCCACAGCAGATGCAACATCAATCATTATATTCAATCTTTCCATCAAATTCAAGCAATAGTTGTGAGAATATAACCATTTTTCAAGGTTTCCCTTTGGCATATATTCAAGCACTAATGCCTTGAACTCTTCATTGGAGCAACTGTTTATGACACTGGTCAGATTTCTATGTCGAATGCTACGCAGTATCTCACATTCGACATCAAATCTTCTTGAAATACCTTCTAACTGCATATTAAACACCTTGATAGCGATATCCTTCCCATTCTTTAGAACTCCTTTAAAAACCGAGCAAGAACTCCCAGTGCCAAGTAAATTGCTTTCACTGAATTGTTCAGTTGCCAACAGCAGTTCATAATAAGATATTCTTTCCGGAACAATGGATATCAACTCATCAACTTCTCTAGTTGTCTTAGCTTTCCTTTTGTATCTGACAGCTATGAAGGCCACAGAAACAACTGAGCTAATAGAAACCACCCCTAAAACAATAAACGAAGCTCTTTCCACCTTCTTTCTCTTTGATATGTGATTAGAAACTACAGGACAAATCGGAACATGGAACTTGGGGATTCCACACAATGCCTCATTACCCTTAAAAGAATCCATAGTGAAGTTTCTAAAAGAACCTCCATTAGGAATTTCTCCACTTAAACTATTGAAAGAGACATTAAGGTAGTCAAGGTGTTTAAGTGCTTCTAAAGACTTTGGAACTGAACCAGAGAGGTTGTTGTACGACAAATCGAGATTTTCCAAACTGATCATGCTTCCCATAGACACAGGAATAGAACCCTCTAGTCTATTATTTGCCAAAGACAAATTAACCAAATTCTGCAACTTCCCAATAGTGCTAGGAATAGACCCTGACAACTGATTCATCGATAGGTTTATATATATTGCTGCTCCTAAGTTACTTATCTCTTGAGGTAAGAACCCATTCAATGAATTCGAGGACAGGTCTAGGTTGATCAAATCTTTTAGGCCCCATAAACTTGACGGTAAGCTTGAATTCAACATGTTAGATTCCAGAAAAATATTTCTCAAAGAAGAGACATTTCCCAGACATTTAGGAATTGGGCCTGAAAATTGATTCTGGATCATAAGTAAAATATTGAGGCTGAAAAGATCACATATAGCATGTGGTATTGAGCCTCCCAACATGTTATTAGACAGATCTAATCCTTGAAGGTCATGCAGATGTTTGATAGTAAGTGGAATATTACCAGATAACTCATTGTCTGATAATTCCAATATCATCAAACTGCTTAAATTGCCTATTTCAACAGGTATGCTGCCACTGAGTTTGCAGTGTTCGGCATAGAATCCTTCAAGCAGGGAAGATAAGTTCCCGACAGAAGCTGGAATGACGTCGTATAGAGGATTACCAGAAATATCCAACTCATTTAGAGACCTGCAATTTGTCAATGAAGTTATGAAGCAAGAAGATGGTGCCTGGGTAAGATTGTTGTTGAACAGAGAAAGACTTTGGAGAAGTCTTAGGTTGCCGAGATGAGTAGGTATATAACCACTAAATGTGTTGTTATAAAGTGAGAGAATTGTGAGTTGAGAACAGTTAGAGATAGAGTTGGGTATTGCTCCACTCATGTAATTTCCCCCAAGATAAAGTTCTTCAAGAAAGGGACAACCATGGCATACATGGGTTGGAAGAACCCCTGACAGAGCATTGCCAACAAGTGCGAGAATCTCAAGAGTTGAAATGTTGAAGAGCTCATGTGGAATCAAACCACTCAAGCTGTTCCCTTGTAGTACTAAGCTCTCCAGTTGGTAAAGTTGGCCAAATTCAGAGGGAATATGGCCTGCAAAAGATTGAGATTTGGGACAAATTAAGGTTGTATTATTTCAAAACTGTAGCTAAAATATAGGTACAGCTAAACAGGTAATTGTTGACAGCCCAAGATGCATAATTTACAATCACCTCCTAAGTCGTACCTGTAAGGTAGTTTTCCTTGAGTTCCAAAACTGTTAGCCTTGTAATATTCCCGACATCCCTTGAAAGGTTCCCCGTGAATTTGTTGCGCCATAGATATATGCCTTGCAGAGAAGACATATTCGTGAAAATACTGAAATCAATTGAGCCCCCAATCTCATTACCTTCAGCAGCAAACTCAACCAGACTCTGAAGATTGCCAATCTCATGTGATAAGAACGTGAACCACACCGTTCAACTTGTTACCACCGAGATATAACAACCCAACAGATGTTAAGAAGCCGATTTGTGAAGGTATCTGCCCACTGAAAGAGTTTTCAGAGAGGCTCAATATCTCAAGTCGTGAGCATTGGGATAGATTTGTGGGAATCGCGCCACTCAGCTGATTATAAGAAAGATGAATCCTAGTAAGAGATGGAAGATTACTGCAAATGTCTGTTGGAAGACTTCCACTCAATTCATTGCCTGTCAGAGCTATAGTCACCAAGGTCGATGTGTTGAATATGGCTGATGGTATAGCACCTGAGAGATGATTGTATTCAACAGACAGAATTTGTAGACTTTGAAGTCTCCCCAACTCTTTTGGAATTTCTCCACTCAGAGAATTGGAATCTAAGTCAAGAAATTGTAGGTTTGTTAAGTTTGAGAGCGATTTTGGGATGGAACCTACGAAGCCGTTGTTGCGTAAATTCAAGTGCTCTAATTTTGGTAACTGACCAAACATCGGAGGGATGTCTCCGGTGAAGTTGTTGAGTTCGAGAGATATGAACTTCAAACGGCGAAGGAGAGACAGCTCTTGAGGCAAATCTCCATGAAAAAGATTGCTTTTGAGGTTGAGGTAGATGAGGAAGGAGAGGTGTCCGAGCTGTGGTGGAATGGTGCCGGAGAGAGCCATGTGAGAGAGATTCAAGGCAGCTACTCTGTAGTGGCGTAAGCTGCAAGTGACGCCAATCCAGCTGCAGACGGAGGTCGAGTTGGTCCAATTAGTAGCAAGTAAAAGAGAAGGGTCGGAGGTGATGTGTTGTTTGAGTGAAAGAAGGGCAGTTTGATCAGTTGCAAGGCTCATAGGTTGTTTGGCTTCAGAAGAAAGCATTTGGAAGGATATGGTAATTAGGAATGCATATGCAAAAATGCAATGAAACTTTATCTCCATGGCTATAAATTGGAGGGCGTGATTCTATTATAAAACTGCAATAATCATCTCCTTATATAAGGCTACATTCATGACTTTGTGAAATGCATCTGTTTTGTGTGGACTGTTGTCACATCGTGGAGAACGTGAAACTCGTGCACAATTCCACACACCATTTTGTGTTTTTCCTACGCACATCACATTACTCATTTCAACGCCAAAGGGTCGATTTCTTAATAATGGCAGCAAAGACTTTTGGTTAACAATTGTCTTTTTGTTTTTAATTTATTTTTTCATATTTTTGCTTTTTGATGTATAAGTATGTATAAGGTTCTACAATCAAGTTTATAATATATGATTGTATGATGTTATAATCAAGTTTACATATGATTATCATTCCTTCTTTTTATATATATACACTTTGAGTAAATTTTACATCTCAATATATACATTTATTACTTTATTGCCTCATTTTATTATAAGAATTTCACTAATGCACTTAGAATGATAAAGGAATTTTATTTATGTTCTATATCTTATGGTGATTTAATTATTTTCTATAGTTTGCTACAATTTTCTTTTTCCCTTTCTCTTCTATTGAGCTATAATTTATTGCCTCTATATATTTTAATTTCTTTGAAGGGATTTTTCATTTTGTTTCATTTGCTACATTATTTATATGGTAATGTAAGTACTATTTAATTAGTACTCTCTCTGTCTCAAGTAAAGTGATTAAAGGATAAAAGTTGTAGAAAGTGGTAAAAAGTCCACAACTTTTGTGAGAGAAAGTTGTTTTTTTTTTTTTTTTGGACTGAGCCATTAGTAATGGGACAGATGGAGTATTATACCGTTTAATTAGGTTTAATAGATAAAAAAAAGTTTGGTTAATCCCTTGTTTAAATTGATAGATTAAAACTTTGGGATATCCCATTGCCCTTAATTCAGAATTAAAAAAACAAAAACAATTTTTTTTATTAGCGTCTTAATACACCAACTTTGGGAATAGTTTGATTTTGCAAATGAACTTGGAAAGGAGTAAAAAAAATACATGAATTTTAATATTATAGCAATTTTACCACAAATTCAGTTTTCGCTCAAATTAAAGCTGACGTGACAAGTGAGAATGTTGACATGTACTAATCTAATGTTCTAAAAAATAACATCATATATGACATCTTTAAATGACATAATTTTTTAGAGAATTTACAAAACATGACTAAACTTGCAAATCGTAGGATTTCTATAGAGTTTGAATGTCTAAAAATTGAATGTGGTAGAATTGCTACAACATTAAAGTTCATGTATTTTTTTAGTCCTTTCGAAGTTCATGTGCAAAATCAGTCTACCCTAACATCGATGTATTTAGACAAACTTGCACAGAAGATGTGCATTCGCACATAAAAATGAATTATTTTAATAAATAAATTTTTATGAGTGTAAATTTATATTTTATTTCATTTCATAGCAATATTTATCATTTTAATGTATTTTTTGAACCAATAATTGGTGAATTTTTGAAAAGTGTAATGTATAGAAGTCATAAAAAATCATTCAGTATAAAATGTTAATTTTATTTAATTAATTATCACCTAATTTTTTGGTTATGTTTATTTTTATAGGTTTCATCTTCACATATTTAATTTTAATTCATAAGACTCTAGCAAAATTAAACTTGTAATAAAACTACTAAGTAATTCTTTGTATCGTGATTCTAAATTATTAACTTTATATAATAAAAAATAGTAACATATATGATGAAGAGTCCTAATAGATACTATTACATACTTAAATAAATATTATATGTGTATTTTTTTAGTCCTTTCGAAGTTCATGTGCAAAATCAGTCTACCCTAAAATTGATATATTTAGACAAACTTGCAGAGAAGATGTGCGTTCGCACATAAAAATGAATTATTTTAATAAATAAATTTTTATGAGTGTAAATTTATATTTTATTTCATTTCATAGCAATATTTATCATTTTAATGTATTTTTTGAACCTATAATTGGTGAATTTTTTAAAAGTGTAATGTTATAGAACTCATAAAAAATCATTTAAATTTAGCATAAAAAATTAATTTTATTTAATTAAACATTACCTAATTTTGTTGTTATATTTATTTTTACAGGTTTCATCTTCACATAATTAATTTTAATTCGTAAGACTCTAGCAAAATTAAACTTGTAATAAAATTATTAAGTAATTCTTTGTATCGTAATTCTAAATTATTAACTTTACATAACAAAAAATAGTAACTTATATGATGAAGAGTCCTAATAGATACTACTACATACTTAATTAAATAAATATTATATATAAAAGATAAATCATACTCCCTCCGTCCGCGAATTAAAGCCCCATTTACTGTTGGGCACGAAGACTAAGAAAGCTGAAAAAGGTGTTGTAGGTAAAAGATAAGGGTAGTGGTTAAGATATTAAATTACTTTTACTAATCTATGATTATGAGATACTTTTGCTTTATTAAATTATTCTCTTTTTTCTCTCCCTCTCTCTGTTCTCATTGATCTCTTTTGCTCGAACAATTGGAGGAAAAAAAAAATGAAATTCAGTGAACAAATCGAAAAACCACTTTACTACCTATGCTATAATTTCCACAGAGATTCCAAACCAAAATAAATGACTATCAGCTGCATAAACTTTGTATACCACAAAATATATGTGCTTTTACAAGAATGACAATACAATGAATACATACATAGATCTAAAAGGAAAATAGAATTAGATTAGTAAACTGAAGTAGAAATGAGGTAGTGTTGCTGTGGTGTTTTGTGTGAGTCGAGTCAGACCGGGGGTGGTTTGGCCGTGAATTGTCCGGCTGAGGAAAATAGAGGGCGGCGAAGGGTGCTGTTGCTGCTGCCTGCCGGAGTTGAACAGAGGAAGGCCAGGGCACGCGGTCCTGCCACTGGTGTCCGGCCAAGGACGGTTAGAGAGAGGGAGGTAGGGGCTGGAGCGCGATGGTGGTTGGCTGTCGTCGCCGGGAATCGAGCGGGAGAAATTGGGGATCTAGGGTTTTTATTGAGAAAGGTAGAGGAGAGCAGAGGCGGTCGGCGGTGCCCTCGACCCCTCGTTGCCACCACCGGAGTTCAGTTAGGGAGGCGAGGGGCACGAAGGTGCCAGGGAGGACGCCGGAAATTAGTGAGGGATGCGGCGTTGGCCGGACACTAAAAAAAATGAAGACGAGAGAGAGAGAGTTTCATGGAATTCGGCCGGACACTCAAAATGAAGACGAGAGAGAGAGTTTAATGAAGACGAGAGAGAGAGTTTATGGATAATTAGGGGAATGATTAGTTAGTTAATTAAATGGGGTAAAAAAATGAGGTGGGATAATTAATGGCAAAGGGTAGTAATTTAAAGTAAAGAGGGAGGGTAAAAGGGTACAAAAAGGCAAATGGGGCTTTAATTCGCGGACAAATATTTAGAGGCAAATGGGGCTTTAATTCGCGGACGGAGGGAGTAATATATTTTAAAATATATTATATGTATAATATATTAAATTTCACAGTTGACATTAAATTCAGTAGAAACAATGGTGTCAAATGGCCACATTGAAGATGCAAACACAATATTTGGCCACTAATTGAAAAAACACAAATTATGGCCATTAATTAGGCAATATGCCTAATATACCCCTAAGTCAAAAAAAAATTTATTTTTTTTATTTTTTTAATTCTCTACGCCCTATCTACCCCTTGACCCCACCCATCCCCCCCCCCCCCCACCACCCACCCCCAAGCCAAATTTTTTTTTTACTCCCCTGTCCCCAAACCCCCCGACCCCACCCACCCCCCCCACCACCCACCCCCAAGCCAATTTTTTTTTTACTTCCCCTGCCTTGTCTACCCCCAAACACCCGACCCCACCGAACCACCCCCCAAGCCAAAAAAAAAAAAAAAATTTACTCCCACTGCCCTGCCTACCCCCCAGACCCCCGACCCTACCCACCCCACTCTCAAGCCAAAATTGTTTTTTTTACTCCCCCTAGTTAAAAATAAATCAAATTTTACTTTTTGTTATTTTATGGCACTAATAGTGCTATAAGTGCCAAAAGGACCTTTTTAAACACTTCCCCTAGGGTTTAGATATTCCATTTAGGGTTTAGATTATCCATTTGGGGTTTAGATGTTTTATTTAGGGTTTAGATTATTCATTTAGGGTTTAAATGTTCCATTTTTAGATGATGTTGTTGTTTCTATATTTGTTCTGCATGTTTGGCACTTATGGCACTAATGCTAAAAAGACCATTTTACTTTATTTTATTTTGGATTTTCGTTGGCACTTATTGCACTAATAGTGCCATAAGTGCCATAAAACAAAATAACAAAAGTAAAATTTGATTTATTTTTATCTAGGGGGAGTAAAAAAAAAATTGGGTTGGGGGTGGGTGGGGTCGGAGATCTGGGGGGTAGACAGGGCAGGGGGAGTAATTTTTTTTTTTTTTGGCTTGGGGGTGGGTGGGTGGGGTCGGGGGTCTGGGGGTAGACAGGGCAGGGGGAGTAAAAAAAAATTCGTTGGCACCATAAGTGCCTAACCCGACCCGCGTGCCTGATCCTACCCAGCACGCGACCCGCGCTCCTGTCCCTACCCAGTCCGCCCAATTAAGGGCAAACACGTCCCAAAGCTATAAAAATGGCCAAAATTTATGTTTTTTCAATGAGTGGCCATAATTTATGTTTTATGATTCATTTTGGCTATTTCAAAATTTTACTCAATTAAGTATATATAAGGGATATAATAGGTAAATCAAATTTTGTAAAACAAGGCTCTTTTTTAATAAGTATAGATTTTCAAAAATATCTACATGTAGCAAAGTTTGGGCAGTTTAAAGCATACACCACAATAAGATAAACAGATAAGATATATAGATTCACAAATAGACATTTTACTACTCTCTCTCTCTCTTAGAAAGGCAAGATGGATTCATACAATGTGGAGAGCAGTAACAATATTGGAAAGAAGAAGGCAAGTTAAGGTTTCAACAATGATGGGACAAAAAAATTATTATTGAAATCTACAGATGAATTAGTCTCAACTGGAACAGGGAATACTCTCTGAAATAATAAATTCCAAATTCATCAAGTAAATGATAATAAGAAATGCAAGTATTACAAAAGTTCCTACGCATTTGTAACTTCAATCCTCCCCAAATTCATCATTTACCCTACAAATACCTCATGTAAGAAAATCTTTCTTCAGATTTATTGGTGAAAATGGGAAAACTACTAGATTTACTTCATCATAAACATACCAAAATCGTTCATTTTATTATCAGAGAGCACAAGGTGCTATTGGGGTATTCCATGTCCGAGGGCCCAAGCGGGGAGATGGCCTCCATAAGTCATGCCCAGACCTATTGATAATGCACTTACGTAAAAATGGGTCAACTCTAATATCATTTGCTCGTTTTGACTCAACAGTTTTCAAATACAGTCTATTGGTAAGACGTTTCTCTTTCGACCAATAGGTCAGAGGTTTGAGTCATCTAGAAGACTAGTGTGTGAGTGTGCTTTGTCTTTCTTTGGGTGTAACAAATTTACAAAAAAAAAAAAAAAAAAGTTAGATGGTTAATTAAATCTTAGTATTACATAAATTTTGTAATTTTAGCCAAATGATTATAAAAATTGTAATATATCACATTAATGAGATTACTCCAGTGAGAAAGTGTCACGGCCCGACCTAGGCTAATGCATAGTTAAGTCGGGAAAAAGTGTGACTGAAAACAAAATAAGAAAATGAAAAAGAAAATAGATCCCAATAAAAATCACTAACCTGCTTAAAAATAATTTACCAAAATATTTGGTAATCATAAACAATCTTTTCTAAAACTCAAAAGCAGACAACTCACAATACATAACAACAAGTTGTCTAAGTATCAAGTGACATAATTCTGTAAGCTATTAGTTTAAAATCTTTGCAACACATCAATAAAGTAAAACGCACTAAGCGTTGCAGCGGAATAGTGTAGTGACCCGCTCTTTTATATATTTTAAATCCAGTAATGAGTGTTTATTTTTGTTCATCAGTGAATGAAAACGGTTTTTATCCTGATATGAATTCAGCTTATAATCCTGAATTTATATTGTTCAAGCAGTCAATGATATTATTTCAGAATTTCAACTGACTTAGCAAAGTCACGTTATTTATTTAAGCGAGATGGAATTAGATTTTATTTTTACTCAGATTGTGAATTATTTCCGACTCAAGAAGTTAATTAAATCTGCGGATTTAATTTAGATATCAGAACAACGAACGAATTAAATCTACAGATTTAATTTAGATTCATTTTATAACTTATCGATGTTAGCAAAAAATCACATGTCGAAATACAAGATTTATTTAAATAAACAGTACCAAGCAGATACGAGCATGCGATCCATTTTACAGTTACAGAATCACCGAGACATAGAAAATACATCATTAATCCTACACTACATTATTATTATTATTTTTATCTTCCACTACTTTGCTCCCCACTACTTTGCCTACCACTATATTTTGCCCACCACTATACTTTGCCAATCCTCTATTAATCATCATCTCCACCATCCTGCAATTATCGAAGAGCAGCCCCTGCCTGTTTCTGCCAAAGTTCCCAGGGTAAGCTTTCTTTAATGCTTCCACCTTCTTCCATGGTTTCACCTGCAGTTATTGAAGAAACAAATCTGTAAATTATTTCAGTCATTCACTCTCTGCCGAAAGTTCCAAGAGCTTTGGCACGTTGATTCACTAGCTCAACCACAATAGCCAACTACACATTTTAAGGTATTTACCTAGCCCCATATACTGTATTCCATCACACATTTTCTGCATCCAAGCATGATAGACAAACAAAACCAATATGTGAGAATGAACATAGCAGCATGAAGAACCAGCAACATATAGCATTTAACAGATTTTGACCTTCACACCATAGCTTTACCATCTCACAACTGATAAACCATGTACATTAAGGTACCTCAGAAAATTCATACGCAGTAGTTGTAAAGTGAGAGTAGGGAACTTAGCTTCTGAGAGGGAGGAGGACTGAACGGCTCCCAGGCGGCGGCGTCGAGCGGTGAAAGGTAGAAGACTCCCGACCTCAGCGGCGAATCTCGCCGATTCTGGAGTGCAGCGGCACGGCGAAGCCGGCCTTCCAGTAACAGCAGCAGGCGGCGTACCCTCCTCCTCCAGAACCCAGCAGCGGCAGAGCACGGCTCGAACCCACCGACTCCGGAGGGCAACAACAAGGCGGACCTTTTCCTGGTCGCCGGAGTTCAGAAAAAGGGAGGGTAAGGCGGCTTAGCTGCTGCCCGTCGATCCAGAGAGAGAAAGGGAGGTGGTGGGCCGATCAGCTACTGCTATTGCCGTGGCTGCTGTCGGTGACAAAGAGATGAGAGGTGGGAGGCAGGGCACGGCGGTAGTGCCGCTGCTGCCCGGCCACGGTCGGAGGAGATTCGAGGGAGTAGAGAGAGAGGCGGATCTGGGTGGTGAGCAGAGAGAGAGTTGGGAAATGGGGTGTCGGATCTGTTCAGCGAGAGGAAACGAGCGTCGGGTCTGCGGCGAACTCCGCTGCTTCGCCGGAGAGAGAGAGAGACGTGGCGGCGGGTTTCGGCTGGAGAAGGGTGGAGTAATTTGTGTGTGTTCTGATGAGGGAGATCGAGGAAGATGGAGGCGGCAGCCTTCCAGCCGTGAATTCGCCGGAAGGGAGACTGCGGCGGCCGAGCTTTGAGAGAGATGAGGCGGTGGTGGTTACTTCTTACCGCCACTTCGACCGGTGACCTCGAGTGAGAGAAGATGATGGCTGATGGCAGCGCCCGTCGCCGGTGTTTCAAGGAAAAGGCGGCGCCGCCCGTCTGCCTACGTGCGTGTGTGTGTGACGTGAAATTTTCAGAGAGGAAGAGAGAGATGTTGGGGAAAGCGGCTGTGAAGGGGGAGAAATAAGGGAGAAAAGGGTGTTGGGCCATTACATTGGGCCGGGTTTTATTTAATTATGTTGGGCTCCTTATTTGGGTTTTTGTTTCAGTGGGCCGAGATTTGCTTTAATTTTCAGTGGGCTTGAGTTGGGCTGGATTATTTCTTAATTTTGGGCCTTGGTTTATTTTATTCTGGGCCACTTTTAATTGACTTCGGGCTGAACCTTGATTTAAATCAAGCCCAATTGTTTTGTTAAGGATGAGCCTGCTTTACCTTATTTTCATTGGACCGCAACCATTTTTCCATATTGGGCTGAGTTTTAATTTATTAAAAGCCCAGCTGCATTTATTAATTGGGTCCTTATTATTTCCTATTGGGCTGAGAATTATTAAACGGATTGGGCCTCACTCATTCTATTGGACTGCTGTATTAAATTAGTTGGGCCTCGCTTGATTTATTTTTTTGGGGCCCAGCTAATCAATTATTTATTTATTGGGCCAAGATTTATTTAATTACTTGAGCCGATGAATTATTTGAAATTATATTATTATTTCCATTCATATTCGTTAAGCCTGATTAATTCTTACGTGATCATATGTCGAATGTTCAGTTTAACTGTCTTTTTATTCGGCTATATCAAGCGAGATTTATTTAATTGGCGGATTAGAACACCCTAAGAGAACGGATTAATTTTTATTAATTATCCGGCTTCATGAGACGAAACTTAGTTTTTATTTAAATCCGATAGCTTGGATTAACAATAGAAATTCCCTGATTATTATTTCAGAATAATAATTCATGCATAAGGATCATGCATAGTTAAATACACATTCTCATTTGAGGATTTTTTTTTATTCGAGCAAATATCTTATATATGTACATATATTCTCGTAATAAAGGTCAAGGGCGAGATTGATAATCTGTTGAGGAGCTTTTGTATCACAGAAAATTACTATCAGGTGGGCATTACTTTCATATATATCAAATGAGTTTAAATGTTACGTTCAAGCAAGTTATTTCATGACTATATTAATTGAAGTTATTTCAAATATTGTCTTGCCATAAAATGTTAAATTTCAGTATGATATCTATCTGATGTGGCTTTGCCAGTTATTATGCAATCGAATTCGGGTCCTGAGCAGTTGATAGCTATCCTGCCAGGGCTAGTGTACACCAGTGACCGTGAGTCATCTAGCGGGTTGGCCGGTCAAGTGACCGTGAGAGGTGGCCACCTCTCCGGCACACAGTTCCAGATATGATAGATTACAAAAGAACTTAGACTGCAGTCGAACTTTAAGAATCACAAATGAATTTAGTAAGCTTGGGCCTTTTAGCGAAAAACTCCCTTGCTGTACTGTTTATGATGGCATGACAATTTACAGTTTTGAAGCATGTGTTTTTATACTTAGGCATACGTGCCCACTGAGTACTTTTGTACTCAAGCCCTGCATATATTTCTAAATGTGCAGGTTGAGCAGCTGCCGATGGTGATGAAGTGACGAGCGGGACTCTTTTGTTTTATTATGTATTAATGAACTCTAGGGTTACATGTCTTCATACATGTAATCAGAACCTTATTCCGCTGCGTACTCAGAAGTTTTATGTTATTTTGGATAAGTCGGAGTTATCCGAACTTGCTAGTTATTTGAGTCTATACGACAAAAACTCCGTTATATTATAAATATCCATGTTGTTAACAATGATGAAATACGATCCTTTCTTGTTTGATTATTCCCCTTTCTACCCCGCTTCTAATCTCCCTCCATTAGTCACGGTTTCCCCGGCTTAATTATCCTTAATTAGGTCCGGTCGTGACAGAGTGGTATCAGAGCAGTTCATTTGCTCTGAACCCTAGAGTTAGCCATTTTTCTAGTATGATCACTAGTATGAAAGAGTCAGTCGGCAAAAGCTCAGCACTTCATCACATCGTCATGCTCAGCAAGAAAGAAGGTGGTAATGATCTTAAAACATTGAGAAGTTCACGTTCTATATGAATGTACTGATGCTTACATTCAAGTTTTATGCTTTATTGATTGATTAGATATCTCAATGAACTTAGATGCGTTAAGAATGCATGATCACTGTTACGAGAAGAACAATAGAAGCTAGAAACTCAGTTATATTTCACTATAGCCATGGTGAAGAGCTAAAAAAAAAAAAAAAGAGAATCCAATAAAAGCAGTGCAAGCGGAGTGCCACGCACGAATCACTGAAGCAGGCATAGTTCTTCATTCAGGTTGTTCACGCGTGACAGAACACCGAATCGACTATTGCCTTATTTGATGATAGATCACGTGAATCATTGCTCGTAGCGACGAGTGTGACTTATGTAATCAGTTAGCTATCGCATAATGAGCTAAGACTCATTACTAACTCTCGATTATCATCAGTTATGACATGAAGAGAACCTTCATGATTTATGTTCGAACTTCAGAGTCAGACTCACATGCAGTTATAACACTTTGTGTATGATGTTATAGCATTGCGATTAGAACTGCCAGCTTATAGTTTCAGATATTCAGAACCTTTATTATTACAATTACCTATTATATTACACGTGAGCATGATTTAGAATCCCTATTGATTACGATCACCTGCTACAAATCGAAAGGAGGATAGGTGCCATGGGTAACTAGAAGTTACCAACCATTATGATTGACTAGAAAAATCTATGCAAGTGTGTAAGACGAGAGAAGTTCTCGAAGATGGTTCAGAGTTTAATAATAGCTAGAAGCGCCGACAGTGGATCAATGCTGAAACAAATGAATTAAGATTCTAATGAGACCCTAAGGATATACTCAAGATAAGTATATATACCTTAACCTATCGAGGACATCGCCTCAGTTAGAACGTCTTGGATTATACATTCAGTTTAGTAGCCAGAATGCGAGCATTGACTAAGGTCATTCCATGACTTAGCATTACACATGGTGACACATACCCTATAAAGGTGCTCAGATGAGCAAAAGCTATTGCCTTATTGAATGCGTGATGATTCAGAAGGTCTTTTACAATAACACGGAAGAGTGCTTCAAATTATATGGTTGCATTTCAAGCGCTATGTGAAGGAACACTAAGTACTAGAAGTACTACATTAAGATCATATAGAGGAACATTGTTGAGTAAGGTCGAGCCTACCTTATTTCGCCTATAGAAGATGTTTAATGATTGCATTAAACTAGGAGGCAGACTCCAAGTTTGAAGAAGCTCTAGAATATTCTCAAGGACATGTTCAAGATATTAAGAAGAAAGTGGTGATTTTAGAACAAATATACCTTTTGCAGCCAAGGAACAAGAGTTGCCAAGTTCGGAAAAGTATTTCCGAGTGATTGAGAAGTAGTTGTGTCGGACCTGGCCAGTCCACATGGCCAAAATCTCAGTAGTCGTCATATATGGGTCTTTAAACCTATATATTTTAAACCTTCATCTGAAAAGCCAAACGGGTTCAGACTATTAGGTCATTTCGTTTCGACCTTTCAGTCAATTCATTTCTACCCTATGGTTATTCATTTTCAATTGTTTGGCAAATTATTGAAACACTTTGCCTAATTGCCATTTGTGATATGAATCATTGCGATCTACTAGCTGTTGGTAGATTTTCTGTGACCCAAAGATAAACAGATACTCATTAGATTAAATCAGTCAAACACGTATGCTTTAACCCAAGGGTCAAGCACGTAATGCATACAGACAATCTCTTGTGCATTTAGTAGGACGTTATTTGTGTATTTCGAAAACGATGATCATTTCGATACTTTTGTATGCCCCTATGTTGGCTTAGTTATTTTGACTAGTATTAGTACGGAGACGCGAAACCTTGGGGCGTTCCATGACTGAGTACTTTTTGTGATGGCTTCGCTAGGTAGCCAGTTCATCATGTGTGGTACTTAGATAGGTCTTTGAATCTAGACATTTATGATGATGTAAAGTCCTCATTGAGGCAATTTTCCCTATGTTATATATGGTGACCTTATTGGTTTTTCGCGGCAAGTCGTTCCGCTATGTTTTATTTATATGTTCGCTCAAGTTTTAGTAGGAGCAGAACTCGATGAGTTAAGGAGTAACTATAGAAATGATAGTATGTCCTTATTGTGCTTTAATGCACTGAGAACTTGTGTTTTGACCTAATAGAATGCCGCCAAAACGAGGACGACCAAGAGGAGGGGGCAGGATTCCCCGAAATGAAAGAAGAGACCCAGAAACAGGGCCAGAACCAGAACCAGAAATAGTTCAACCACCTGTTCAGCCAGAACGACGGATTGAAGAATTATTCTTGCGACAGAACCCACCTACCTTCAACGGGACAGGAGACCCGGCAGAAGCTGAAACTTGGGTTCGCGCTATTGAACGCATTTTCAACTTCCTGCGTTTCACCGACCAAGAACGTCTGACTTGTATGTCCTTTCAGTTGACTGGGTCAGCTGATTTCTGGTGGGAATCAAGGATGAAAACAATGACAGCAGAGCAGTTAGAAAACCTGACTTGGGAACAATTCAAAGTCGGTATATATGACAAGTATATACCCAAGAGCTACCGCAAGAAGAAGGAAGCTGAATTTTACAATCTAAAATAAGGGAAGATGTCGGTAACTCAATACGACAGGATGTTCTGCGATATGTCTAGATATGCGCCGGAACAAGTAGACACAGATGAGAAGATGGCTGAAAAGTTTTGTGCCGGTCTGAGGCACGAAATTAGGATGGCTTTGGCAAGCCACGGAGGATTGTCTTACACTGAGTCGCTCAGCCGAGCGTTAGACATTGAGGCAGCCATGCCAGGAGAAAGACCTGCAACTGTACCTACGCCAGCACCTTCACATGATCAAAATCATAATCAGAATTTTAGAGGAAAGAGGAGATGGGACAACAGTAACCCGAACCAAGGCGAGAAGAGGCCATGGCAGGGACGGGTCTTCCAATCACAGGGCTATGGAGGCCAGAGTGCACCGAAACAGATGGGAAATAACCAACAGAGAGCCCCACATTGCCCAAATGTAACAAAAATCATGTGGGAATCTGTAAGGCCGGCAGTGATAGTTGCTATATCTGTAACCAGAAGGGGCATTATGCAAACCGGTGCCCAAATAAGCAACATGGAACGGGTTCAAGACCAAACCCACCTATCCAGGCTCCACATCTGCGAGCAATCCAAGCTTTGCCCCAACCATACCCAAGGCAGCAACCACAGTATCAGCAGCCACAGCAGCACCAACAGCTACAGTACCAACCACAACCTCAACAACCGTATCAGCAACAGGCCCGCCAACAACAGCAGCGACAACAGAAACAACATGAAAAGCCTCGTCATGCTAGAACCTATGCTATGAGGCAGAAGCAGCCCGAGAACAACCAGGGAAACCTGGCAGGTATGGGCATGTTACTCAATACTCCTGTTGTACTTCTATTTGATACGGGCGCATCACATACTTTCATTTCAAGTACATGTGTCGGCACCTTAAAACTTAAAATGGAAAGAGCTGATCAGGAGTTGAGTATATCATCACCTATAGGAGGGATGACAACAGTAGATCATGTGTGCTTGAACCTAGAACTGAACATAGGGTCACACAAGATTGTAGTGAACAACTCGTATGTTATTCCGATGGGAGATGTGGACATAATCCTAGGAATGGACTGGTTAGCTGAGAACTATGCCACCATCCTTTGTAACGAAAGACGGATATCGTTTCGATCCCCAGGAAGGGAGCCGTCACATTTCCACGGAATTAGCATGGGGAGAAGAAAGATGATCATCTCCGCCCTACAAGCAACGAAAATGATGAAGAATGGATACCCAGCTTACCTCGTATACTTGCACGGAGAACTGGGAACTGAAAGGAGCATAGAAGATGTAGCAATTGTACGAGACTTTTCAAATGTATTTCCAGAGATTCTGCCAGGGCCACCACCGGACAAACCAATTGAGTTTACCATTGATATGGAGCCCGGGGCAACTCCCATTTCGAAGGCACCATACCGAATGGCTCCTAAAGAGTTGGAAGAACTCAAGATACAACTGCAAGAACTTTTGGAACTTGGATTCATTAGGCCAAGTGTATCACCTTGGGGTGCACCCGTACTTTTCGTGAAGAAAAAGGATGGCACATTGCGAATGTGCATAGACTATAGAGAACTGAACAAAGTGACACTCAGGAACAAATATCCTTTACCAAGGATAGATGACCTCTTCGACCAGCTCAAGGGAGCAAGCGTGTTCTCGAAGATTGATTTGCGGTCTGGTTATCACCAGCTGAAGATTCGACCAGAAGACGTACCTAAGACGGCATTTCGAACTAGATATGGCCACTACGAATTTGTAGTTGTGCCATTCGGGCTAACTAATGCGCTAGCCGTGTTCATGGACCTCATGAATCGAGTGTTCCATCCGTACTTAGACAAATTTGTCTTGGTATTCATAGATGACATCCTGATCTACTCGAAGAACGAGAAAGACCATGAGGAACATCTGAGAATTGTCCTAGAAACGCTGAGGACGGAACGCCTTTATGCCAAATTCAACAAGTGCGAGTTTTGGCTCAGCGAAGTCACGTTTTTAGGACATATTGTATCATCAGAAGGGATTAAAGTGGACCCTGAAAAAGTGCAAGCGGTGCGCGAATGGAGATCAACTACTAACCCTAATGAGATAAGAAGTTTCTTAGGATTGGCAGGTTACTACCGGAGGTTTATGGAAGGATTTTCCAAAATTGCAAGGCCAATGATGCAACTACTCAGGAAGGGAATAAAATTTTCTTGGACAGAGGAGTGCGAGAAGAGCTTCCAAGAACTCAAGGAAAAGTTGACTACGGCACCAGTGATAGCTGTCCCAACAGCTGATAAGGAATACGTGATTTACACAGACGCGTCTAAAAATGGACTTGGCTGCGTGCTGATGCAAGAAGGAAGAGTGATAGCATATGCGTCACGACAACTTAGGCCACATGAACTGAATTACCCGACTCATGATCTGGAGTTAGCTGCAGTAGTGCACGCACTAAAGATTTGGAGACACCACCTATATGGAGTTAGGTGCGAGATATTCACAGACCACAAAAGCTTGAAATACTTTTTCGAGCAAAAGGACCTCAACATGAGACAGAGGAGATGGCTCGAACTAGTGAAAGATTATGATTGTGGTATTAACTACCACCCAGGCAAGGCCAACGTAGTGGCTGATGCATTGAGTCGTAAGACTCAATCTAAATTGGGAGCTCTCATCACTCGAGAGATGGTGCTCATAAAGGAATTTAGCAAAATGAGCATAGAAGTGGTTAAACCACCAGGGACGATAGCAAGCGTTGTGGCAACGGTACCTAACTTGAGGAAGATGATCGTAGAAGCACAAAGAAAAGACGAAAAGATGGAAAAACTACGGTAAGCGGTAAGGAAAGGAGGCGTCAAGAATTATCAAGAAGCATCGGATAATGCTATCTTCTTTGAGGGAAGGATATGCATCCCCCACGATGATGAGCTTAAGGATCAAATCATGAGTGAGGCTCACGATACCCTTATACTGCCCACCCAGGGAGTACTAAGATGTATCAGGACCTAAAGAAACACTTTTGGTGGGAAGGCATGAAGAGAGACATAGCGTCATTTGTGGAGAAATGCCTGGCATGCCAACAGGTGAAGGCCTTACACCAGAGGCTATATGGAAAACTACAACCGTTGGAAATTCCAGAATGGAAGTGGGAGCACATCGCAATGGATTTTGTGACCAGTTTGCCCAAAACAAAGAGAGAAAACACTGCCATTTGGGTAATAGTGGATCGACTCACAAGATATGCTCATTTTATACCAATACCGATCACACACGGGTCAGACAAGCTAGCTCAGTTGTATGTTCGAGAGATTGTACGCTTACATGGTGTACCCGTGTCAATCACATCAGATCGAGACTCGAAGTTCACATCTATATTTTGGATGAGCTTACAGAAAGAGTTAGGCACGAGGCTAAATTTCAGCACCGCCTTCCACCCGCAGACAGATGGACAGTCTGAAAGGACAATTCAGACCCTCGAAGATATGTTGAGAACAGTGGTGTTAGACAGGGGTGGAAGTTGGGAAACAGTGCTGCCGTTGATTGAATTTGCCTATAATAACAGTTACCAGTCGACTATCGATATGGCACCATATGAGACATTATATGGAAGAAAAATGTAGATCACCGCTTTACTGGGATGAAGTGGGTGAGAGAAAAATTTTAGGACCAGACATGGTCAATGAGATGGTTGAGATAGTCCGCCAGATCAGAGGGCGAATAAAAGAGGCACAAGATAGACAGAAATCTTACGCTAATGCACGTCGAACTGAGTTACGTTTTGAAATAGGAGACAAGGTCTTCCTAAAGGTATCTCCTACCAAGGGGATAACTAAGCTTGGTGTCAAGGGAAAACTTAGGCCCCGATTCGTAGGACCTTATGAGATTTTGGAGAGAATAGGCCCAGTAGCCTATAGGTTGGCGTTACCGCCAAGCTTTGGAAACGTTCACAATGTTTTCCACGTATCACAACTCAGAAAATACGTTTTCGATCCAAAGCACATAATCCACCAAGAAGAGATGATCCTTTGCCCAGACTTGAGCTATGAAGAGAGACCAGAGGCCATTCTAGATCGAAAAGTACAACAACTCAGGAATAAGGCAATCACATCAGTGAAAGTCTTATGGAGACACCACGGACAAGAGGAAGCCACGTGGGAGCTTGAAGACAAAATGAAGGAGAAATACCCCGAACTATTTTAGAAGAAATATGCAAATTTCGGGACGAAATTTTTGTTAAGAGGGGTAGTATGTAGTGACCCGCTCTTTTATATATTTTAAATCCAGTAATGAGTGTTTATTTTTGTTCATCAGTGAATGAAAACGGTTTTTATCCTGATATGAATTCAGCTTATAATCCTGAATTTATATTGTTAAAGCAGTCAATGATATTATTTCAGAATTTCAACTGACTTAGCAAAGTCACGTTATTTATTTAAGCGAGATGGAATTAGATTTTATTTTTACTCAGATTGTGAATTATTTCTGACTCAAGAAGTTAATTAAATCTGCGGATTTAATTTAGATATCAGAACAACGAACGAATTAAATCTACAGATTTAATTTAGATTCATTTTATAACTTATCGATGTTAGCAAAAAATCACATGTCGAAATACAAGATTTATTTAAATAAACAGTACCAAGCAGATACGAGCACGCGATCCATTTTACAGTTACAGAATCACCGAGACATAGAAAATACATCATTAATCCTACACTACATTATTATTATTATTTTTATCTTCCACTACTTTGCTCCCCACTACTTTGCCTACCACTATATTTTGCCCACCACTATACTTTGCCAATCCTCTATTAATCATCATCTCCACCATCCTGCAATTATCGAAGAGCAGCCCCTGCCTGTTTCTGCCAAAGTTCCCAGGGTAAGCTTTCTTTAATGCTTCCACCTTCTTCCATGGTTTCACCTGCAGTTATTGAAGAAACAAATCTGTAAATTATTTCAGTCATTCACTCTCTGCCGAAAGTTCCAAGAGCTTTGGCACGTTGATTCACTAGCTCAACCACAATAGCCAACTACACATTTTAAGGTATTTACCTAGCCCCATATACTGTATTCCATCACACATTTTCTGCATCCAAGCATGATAGACAAACAAAACCAATATGTGAGAATGAACATAGCAGCATGAAGAACCAGCAACATATAGCATTTAACAGATTTTGACCTTCACACCATAGCTTTACCATCTCACAACTGATAAACCATGTACATTAAGGTACCTCAGAAAATTCATACGCAGTAGTTGTAAAGTGAGAGTAGGGAACTTAGCTTCTGAGAGGGAGGAGGACTGAACGGCTCCCAGGCGGCGGCGTCGAGCGGTGAAAGGTAGAAGACTCCCGACCTCAGCGGCGAATCTCGCCGATTCTGGAGTGCAGCGGCACGGAGAAGCCGGCCTTCCAGTAACAGCAGCAGGCGGCGTACCCTCCTCCTCCAGAACCCAGCAGCGGCAGAGCACGGCTCGAACCCACCGACTCCGGAGGGCAACAACAAGGCGGACCTTTTCCTGGTCGCCGGAGTTCAGAAAAAGGGAGGGTAAGGCGGCTTAGCTGCTGCCCGTCGATCCAGAGAGAGAAAGGGAGGTGGTGGGCCGATCAGCTACTGCTATTGCCGTGGCTGCTGTCGGTGACAAAGAGATGAGAGGTGGGAGGCAGGGCACGGCGGTAGTGCCGCTGCTGCCCGGCCACGGTCGGAGGAGATTCGAGGGAGTAGAGAGAGAGGCGGATCTGGGTAGTGAGCAGAGAGAGAGTTGGGAAATGGGGTGTCGGATCTGTTGAGCGAGAGGAAACGAGCGTCGGGTCTGCGGCGAACTCCGCTGCTTCGCCGAAGAGAGAGAGAGACGTGGCGGCGGGTTTCGGCTGGAGAAGGGTGGAGTAATTTGTGTGTGTTCTGATGAGGGAGATCGAGGAAGATGGAGGCGGCAGCCTTCCAGCCGTGAATTCGCCGGAAGGGAGACTGCGGCGGCCGAGCTTTGAGAGAGATGAGGCGGTGGTGGTTACTTCTTACCGCCACTTCGACCGGTGACCTCGAGTGAGAGAAGATGATGGCTGATGGCAGCGCCCGTCGCCGGTGTTTCAAGGAAAAGGCGGTGCCACCCGTCTGCCTACGTGCGTGTGTGTGTGACGTGAAATTTTCAGAGAGGAAGAGAGAGATGTTGGGGAAAGCTGCTGTGAAGGGGGAGAAATAAGGGAGAAAAGGGTGTTGGGCCATTACATTGGGCCGGGTTTTATTTAATTATGTTGGGCTCCTTATTTGGGTTTTTGTTTCAGTGGGCCGAGATTTGCTTTAATTTTCAGTGGGCTTGAGTTGGGCTGGATTATTTCTTAATTTTGGGCCTTGGTTTATTTTATTCTGGGCCACTTTTAATTGACTTCGGGCTGAACCTTGATTTAAATCAAGCCCAATTGTTTTGTTAAGGATGGGCCTGCTTTACCTTATTTTCATTGGACCGCAACCATTTTTCCATATTGGGCTGAGTTTTAATTTATTAAAAGCCCAGCTGCATTTATTAATTGGGTCCTTATTATTTCCTATTGGGCTGAGAATTATTAAACGGATTGGGCCTCACTCATTCTATTGGACTGCTGTATTAAATTAGTTGGGCCTCGCTTGATTTATTTTTTTTGGGCCCAGCTAATCAATTATTTATTTATTGGGCCAAGATTTATTTAATTACTTGAGCCGATGAATTATTTGAAATTATATTATTATTTCCATTCATATTCGTTAAGCCTGATTAATTCTTACGTGATCATATGTCGAATGTTCAGTTTAACTGTCTTTTTATTCGGCTATATCAAGCGAGATTTATTTAATTGGCGGATTAGAACACCCTAAGAGAACGGATTAATTTTTATTAATTATCCGGCTTCATGAGACGAAACTTAGTTTTTATTTAAATCCGATAGCTTGGATTAACAATAGAAATTCCCTGATTATTATTTCAGAATAATAATTCATGCATAAGGATCATGCATAGTTAAATACACATTCTCATTTGAGGATTTTTTTTTTATTCGAGCAAATATCTTATATATGTACATATATTCTCGTAATAAAGGTCAAGGGCGAGATTGATAATCTGTTGAGGAGCTTTTGTATCACAGAAAATTACTATCAGGTGGGCATTACTTTCATATATATCAAATGAGTTTAAATGTTACGTTCAAGCAAGTTATTTCATGACTATATTAATTGAAGTTATTTCAAATATTGTCTTGCCATAAAATGTTAAATTTCAGTATGATATCTATCTGATGTGGCTTTGCCAGTTATTATGCAATCGAATTCGGGTCCTGAGCAGTTGATAGCTATCCTGCCAGGGCTAGTGTACACCAGTGACCGTGAGTCATCTAGCGGGTTGGCCGGTCAAGTGACCGTGAGAGGTGGCCACCTCTCCGGCACACAGTTCCAGATATGATAGATTACAAAAGAACTTAGACTGCAGTCGAACTTTAAGAATCACAAATGAATTTAGTAAGCTTGGGCCTTTTAGCGAAAAACTCCCTTGCTGTACTGTTTATGATGGCATGACAATTTACAGTTTTGAAGCATGTGTTTTTATACTTAGGCATACGTGCCCACTGAGTACTTTTGTACTCAAGCCCTGCATATATTTCTAAATGTGCAGGTTGAGCAGCTGCCGATGGTGATGAAGTGACGAGCGGGACTCTTTTGTTTTATTATGTATTAATGAACTCTAGGGTTACATGTCTTCATACATGTAATCAGAACCTTATTCCGCTGCGTACTCAGAAGTTTTATGTTATTTTGGATAAGTCGGAGTTATCCGAACTTGCTAGTTATTTGAGTCTATACGACAAAAACTCCGTTATATTATAAATATCCATGTTGTTAACAATGATGAAATACGATCCTTTCTTGTTTGATTATTCCCCTTTCTACCCCGCTTCTAATCTCCCTCCATTAGTCACGGTTTCCCCGGCTTAATTATCCTTAATTAGGTCCGGTCGTGACAAATAGCTTAAGTGGATTACATGTATGAAGACATGGAATCCTGAGCCTAATTTAGTACTTATATAACAAAAGCTTTGCTCTGCTGACATCCATCTGCATCACAGCTTAACCTGCACATTTAGAAAACATATGCAGGGCTGAGTACTAAAAAGGTACTCAATGGTCACATGCCGAAATAACTTGAAAGCTTGCTCTTAGAGCTATATATTGAACTTGCCATCTCAAGCATCACACAGGAGTTTTATTTAAATAACCTGTGCATGCCAAAACTGTAAAAACTTCTCTGTAATTATCATAAACTTCACATGCGTCTGCAGACATACTTCTTTGTACTCTACCATATCTGCAATGATAACTGTGTGCCGAGAAGGTGGCCACCTTCTACGGTCACTGACCGACCGATATGCTAAACCGGCTCACGGTCCTAGACCGGCCGATACGCTAAACCAGCTCACAGACCTAGACCGGCCGATACGCTAAACCGGCTCACGGTCCTAGGCCGGCCGATATGCTTGATCGGCTCACGGTCCCTTGTGTACACTAATCCTGTCTAACATCTGGATAGAACAGGATCCGAATTCGATTAACTTCTGGTGCCAGATAGGTATCATACAAGCTCATAAATTTTGGCAAGTCAATAACTTTAATATAACTTTATTCATGTAAACATCATGAAATAGTGTGCACTTCAGATTTTGAGTTTAGAAAGCCCACCTGATCGTGGTCTGACGACACAGGTGATTCTGAACTATCGTTTCACCGTCTCTCTTGTGTATGACCTTCAGTATAAATACTGACTAATAAATAACGAGGAAAAAGAAATGAACTTGTCTTAAAAGAATACTTATGTGGGTCTTAGGGTGATATTCCTATTGTAATATGGACTGAAGGCTAACTGCTATTGACAACCTTATCAACAAATACCAATATAGATTCAAATGCGGTAGCCACTTTAATTAATACACCCTTTTACGCCTCTTTTTAGAATATGATTCTAGTATCTAATTTATTAATAGCTTCTTAAAAGAATTCTATATGCTCGAATACTTTAATTAATCACTTCTAACTATTAATGAATAGCTAATCTTATTTACATAAATTATTGGGCTCAGATGATAATAATGCAGCCCATTGAATAAATCAAAGGTCCAATTAAAACAATCCTATTACCTAATTAATCAAAAGCCCAACAGATAGTCACTTAATTTAGCCCATTAGAGAATTAATAGGCTCCTCAAAATTAACCTGAGCCCAATTAAATAAATTAACTATTTTGTGATTTAATAAGCAATTTAGAATTTTAGAAAACATTTTAATTCTTCTTTCTTAACTCATTCAATTCTCTTTTATTTTGAACAGAACTCTTTTCTCTCTCTCTCTGCTCTCTACCGCCCCTCAACTCTTGTTATCTCATGTTCTCTTTGATGGAATTTTTTTTATCCTATACACATGTTCTCTTTATTGAAAAATGATGGATAAATTGTTAAATGACAATATTACCCTTATTATTGACTTACTTATTTTATGTCATACTTTCAATTTTATTTTATGTCATACTTCATTTTCTTTTTTTTTTAATTTTTCTCGCCACCTCCACCCTCACGCCCCAACCCACCCCCTCTCCACCACCCCCCCACCCCGCACATTTTTTTAAAATTTTTCTCGCCACCTCCACCCATCCCCCCTCCCCCAACCCCCCAATTTTTTTTTTAATTTTTCTCGCCGCCTCCACCCCACCCCACGCCCCCACCCCCCAATTTTTTTTTTTAATTTTTCTCGCCACCCTCCACCCCACCCCACGCCCCCACCCACCCCCTCTCCACCACCCCCCCCCACCCCCCAATTTTTTTTTTTTTTCAAATTTTTCTCGCCACCTCCACCCACGCCCCCCACCCACCCCCTCCCTCCCCCCACCCCCCCTCCCCACCAACCAAAAATTTTTTTGGGGTGGTGGGGAGGGGGTGGGTGGGGGCGTGGGGTAGGGGGCGGGTGGAGGTGGCAAGAAAAATAAAATAAAAAAATTGGGGGGAGGGGGTGGTGGGTGGGGGCGTGGGGTAGGGTGGAGGTGGCGAGAAAAATTTAAAAAAAAAAATTTGGGGGTGGGTGGGGGCGTGGGGTAGGGGGGTGGGTGGAGGTGGCGAGAATTTTTTTTTTTTGGGGGGGGGTGGTGGTGAGGGGGTGGGTGGGGGCGTGGGGTAGGGGGGTGGGTGGAGGTGGCGAGAATTTTTTTTTTTTGGGGGTGGTGGTGAGGGGGTGGGTGGGGGCGTGGGGTAGGGGGCGGGTGGAGGTGGCAAGAAAAATAAAATAAAAAAATTGGGGGGAGGGGGTGGTGGGTGGGGGCGTGGGGTAGGGTGGAGGTGGCGAGAAAAATTTTAAAAAAAAATTTGGGGGTGGGTGGGGGCGTGGGGTAGGGGGGTGGGTGGAGGTGGCGAGAATTTTTTTTTTGGGGGGGGGGGGGGGTGGTGGTGAGGGGGTGGGTGGGGGCGTGGGGTAGGGGGGTGGGTGGAGGTGGCGAGAATTTTTTTTTTTTGGGGGTGGTGGTGAGGGGGTGGGTGGGGTAGGGGAGGGTGGGTGGAGGTGGCGAGAAAAATTAAAAAAAAAAAAAATTGCGGGGTGGGCGGAGGGGGGGTGGAGGTGGCGAGAAAAATTAAAAAAAAAAAAAAAATGGGGGGCGGGGGGCGGGGGGAGGGGGGGATGGTGGTGAGGGGGTGGGTGGGGGCGTGGGGTAGGGGAGGGGGGGTGGAGGTGACGAGAAAAATTTAAAAAAAATAATTTTTTTTTGGGGGGTTGGTGGGGATGGGGGGGGTGGGGTAGTGGGGGGGGATGGAGGTGGCGAGGAAAAAAAAATTGGGGAGGGGGGAAGGGGGTGGGTGGGGGGGGGGAGTAAAATTAAAGAAAAAAAATTAATGGTTTCGATCCGAATAAGACTCATTCACTGACATTCCTAGTGTTAATGGTAAAATTGGAAGATCAAAAAAATATACATCATGGGAAAATTTTATCACACCTGCAGGTCATGATAATATTATCATGATTTGTGATGAAAATGTGGGAAGAAGGGCTGTCTGGGAAAATTTTCCCTCCTGTCCGGAGAAAATTTGCTATCAAAGAGAACACATGAAAAAGATGGAAAATGAGGGAAATTGTTTGTTTTCCATCCTTTTCCCACAAAGAGAATGCACCCTAAATGTTCATCAAGAGACAGTAGCCGATGTTTTACATTGTCAAATTCGTTCATGGGAAGGAGTTTCAAAAGAGCTAAATGAAGTACATGTTGAACGTAAGCGTGAACTCAGCATAATGATTAATAATCTCAATTACCACTATAAAATATATGTCAATCATATATTGGATTATCATTATAGAAACAAAGCATGCTCACAGATCTTTATAAAAAATTGTTGGTACCATGATTGAAAACTCAGTTGACGATGACGCTCAGGGTGTGGTACAATAAAGGGAGCAATAAGTTTAAAATATTTTATAATTTTTTGTTGCATATCAAGAACACCGCACCAAAACTTTTGAGTGTGAAAAGCCAAAAATGAATTTAACTTCAATTTAAATTTTAGCATAAAGCAAACAATAATAAATTTATATTGTAATAAGCTGTCCTAGTTATCTTTGTAATTTTAAGATAATACTTTATCCGTCCACGAAAATTGAGAGATGTATATGAAGTGTAGAAGATGCTATAAGTGTGAGAATAATTAGGAGATAGAAAATGGTGCACACTGCTACAATAGATGAATCTCACCAACTTCTGCTTCAAATCTATAGAGGAAATGGGAAGTGGGAGCTGGCCTTCCAACTGTTGCCCATTTGCCTTACCGATGTCACACCACCACAACTGTAATCATACTTTTGTTTTCTGTGACTGGATGAAGAGGCTACAAATGGGAACCTAGGAGGGCTCGACGCTCGAGATGATATCCTTGATTATATTTTCCTGTATATCATTAGATGATGTCAAGGATTTCTCAAACAAGAAAGAGACAAGGCCAGGAAAGCTTCGGCATCAGGGCTACACCAAAGCAGAGAATCTCTTGTTTATCCTAAAGAGAATCTCGCTCCACCAAAGCAGAGTAAATGCTACAGTACAAAACTAAAGCGCAACAAAGAATGTACGGGAAACCTCCGTTTCCATGCAACCAGGAGACGAGACAAGCACATCTATATCAATAGATCCGTGCAGCGCGGACGAGCTTCCCATCTTGTCCCGGGCGGAGTTCAATGTTTTGAATTTGCACCCCGATTCGCATATGTCAAGACTCAGCATTTGCTTCATCATCGACTTCAAAGACGGCACTTGTTTCGATTCCACCACCTAGCCTGCACCATCCATGCTGACCTTAACAAAAACAGAGTTTATCATCATTCTTCTTTTGAGGCCAACCAACAAGTCATAGGCAATATGTATCTATTATTCTCTCAAGTCACATAGAAATCAGCAACAAAATTACATGCAACAAGGAAGGCTTTAAATCAACAAATTTTCAAAATGTCTACATGTAGCAAAGTTTGAGCAGCTTAAAGCATACACCACAAAATGATAAACAGGTAAGATATATAGATTCACAAATAGACATTTTACTACACTCTCTCTCTCTCTCTCTTAGAAAGGCAAGATGGATTCACACAATGTGGAGGGCAGTAACAGTATTGGAAAGAAGAAGGCAAGTGAAGGTTTCAACAATGATGGGACAAAAAATTATTATCGAAATCTGCAGATGAATTAGTCTCAACTGGAACAGGGAATACTCACTGAAATAATAAATTCCAAATTCATCAAGTAAATGATCATAAGAAATTCAAGTATTACAAAAGTTTCTACGCGTTTGTAACTACAATCTTCCCCAAATTCATCATTTTCCCTACAAATTCGTCATGTAAGAAAATCTTTCTTTAGATTTATTGGTGAAAATGGGAAACTACCAGATTTACTTCATCATAAACATACCAAAATTGTTCATTTTATTATCAGAGAGCACAAGGTGCTGTTGGGGTATTCCATGTCCGAGGGCCCAAGCAGGTAGATGGCCTACATGGTAAGTCTCGGAACTCTGGCCCTGAGCTGACTATTTTCTTCATCAGGCTAGGATGAGCAAGTGTGTTCTCATCCTGTTTCAATTCTGTATATAGTTGAGTGGCTTTCGAGGAAAAAGAAGAAAAATAAAGGGTTATTTCTAAAAAAATCTCGTCAAAAGATTCAGACAAATAACTAGTTAAGAAAGGAAAAATCATCATATATTAGAGCAGTGTAATATTCCAATATTACCCCAACACTCTAGAAAAGAGTAAGTAAAAATAGGCATAGATTAATATTAAAAGAGACTCCATAAGTCATGCCAATACAGAATACAATCAGCAATAAAACTGCGACCAGCTGCAACAACTCACTTGGAAGAAAGCATATGAGAATTCACCAATAGATCCACAATTACATATACCTCCCTCAAAGTGGTGAAAACGAGTAACATCACGTAAGATGATCAATCTCCCTGCAATCTTTGCTATGTGTTTGATTGTCGTGTGGCAGTCCTCACAGACGCGTAAGTTCTACAATAAGTTATAATATTATGAAAATACACGATCATTCTAATGTCAACCAATATGAAACATTGAAATTCAACAACATATACTTATGAATTATAATGACTGAGATGATGAGGCCTTGAGACGAGGGAATATAGATTAGACATAATACTATGGAAATACATAAAAATCAAATTTAAAATAATATATGTTATAAATTAAATGGACCCATAAGCCGGCTTTGGATCGAAATTAATTTATAGGTTATAATCTTTGATCGAAATTGTAACATTAGTTAGATGGTTAATTAAGTTGTAGCATTATTTCTTGTAATTTTAGACAAATTTATGTGTGTGTGTGTGTATATATATATATATATATATATATATATATATATATATATATATATATCTATCGGGTGCGGTTATAGTGAGAGCCACAATTATTGTGAGAACCTAAGAACCAATAAAATTACTGCATCTGCTATACAAATTAATGCATCCGCTATTAAATTTAATGCATCCGAAAAAAATAATTTTTTTGCTCCCTTCAGGATTCGAACCCAGCACCTGCATCCATCCACCAAGATGATGCATCCACCGTAGATCTTGATGATCAAATGGCTTAAAATGGTTCTCCGTTCTTATTTTATTAGTGGTTCTTATTTGAACCTCTCCCTATATCTATATATATATATATATATATGAGTGGGCTAAAATAAAAATACCTCTTAAAATATAAAATAGGAACAAATTTGGCACAAATGATAATATTAGTGTCAAAAGTATCATTTGATGATTAAATCCTAAATGAGGAATTTAAACCATAAATAGAGCATGTAAACCCTAAATGAGGAATCTAAACTATCACGACCAGTCTTAGCTAAAGAGAGCTAATCCGGAAAACCGTGACGAGGGAAGTGGAATAATTAAGAAGCGGGGTTAGAAAAAAGGGCGTTTTTGACTTGTTCATTACTAGATAATTTTGAAGGACATGGACACATATTAATGAATATACTAAAATGAGATAAGGACCTCGATGGATCGACACATATAAATAAAAAGGATACTCAATGAACCCGAGTAAAACGTTAAATATGAAAAGTTTTTGGCATGGTTATAGGCTTAACTAAACATAGTCATCATTTGCAGTGGAAGGCATAACTGGGATACATGTCTTCATACATGTATCCTCTCTGAGCCTATTCTACGTTCGACAAAAGCTCCACTCAGCAACACTTCATCGTTCATCACAACTCAACCTGCACATTAGAAATATATGCAGGGTTAAGTACAAAAGTACTTAGTGGGCAGGGATAAGTACAAAAATACTTAGTGGACAATTGTCAAAAACTAATATATATATATATATATATATATATAGAGAAGGGTTCAACAGAGAAGTTAAATATTGTGGAGAATAGAGAATTCGCAAAATAAAAACGAACAGATCTATAGTTTTAATGAACAGATCAATGTACCGCATGAACAACAATTTGCCCCGGGTTCGAATCCTGCTAGTGGCGAGTTTTTCTATATTTTTATTAAATACGTCTGTTCATTACTTATGTTGATCTGTTCGTAAAATATATAGATTTGTTCGTTCTCTCGATAAAGATAATTCTCTGTTGAACTCAATCCTATATATATATATATATATATATATATATTTAAGCTTAACATTTTATTGACAAACTATAGCATCTTATAAGAGACATGAGCCTTCTTTCAAACCATGTGCTTATTAAACATTTTCAAATTTATAAATAGTGTGAGTGCATTCTTTATCATCAAAAGTCATATCAGTAAGCATCGTGTTGTGAGGAAGGCCTTCCTCAATGAACACAGGCATCGCGTTGTGAGGGAGGCCTCCCTTAGTGGACACGGCATCGTACTATTGAGGGACGCCTTCCTCAACAGACACTAGCATCGAACCGTTGAGGGAGGCCTCCCTCAACAGACGTTTGACCGGCCAACCCTCTCATTGACTCACGGCCACTTTGTGTACACAAATCCTGGCAGGATAGCTATCTGCTTAGGATTCGATATCGGAAATCACTTAAGTGTAACAAAGCTTAACTCACTTAGGCATAAGAAAGCGTAAATCACTTAGAAGTAACAAAGCGTAAATCACTTAGGAGCAACAAAGCATAAATAAGACATCGTAAAATATTTAGGTGTAAATAAGCGTAAATAGCATAGCGTAATTCACTTGAAAATCTAATTTGCATTTCGAAGCATAAAAACTTTCATAATTCTTCAATAGCATTTTTTTTGTGCGTAAGAAATGTCCACCTGATAGCAAAGTTTTGCTAAGGTATTGTGACTCTTTGAGTAGCTCTTACTCTTGCGTTTGACCTTAATTGCGAGAATATGACGTAAGACACATGGTTCGAGGAAAATTCTCAATTAATGAGAATGCATAATTTAACAATTCATTACTCTTATTCAAATAATTATTATTCTAAAATAATAATCAAGAAATTCTATTACTAATCCTGGCTATGGGATTAAATAATAAAATAAAACTCATCTTATGAGATCAAATCCTTAATCTTAATTAATCCTCTCGGCTCGGATATTCTAACCCACTTGCTGATTAAATAGAGAAGATCTATTTAATCTATTAAAAGAAAATAACTAAATCTAATTAATCGCTAATCTAAATTAGACATAGATTAGACTTAGATAAAATAATTAATAAGAAGGCCAAAATAAAATAATTATTAAATAAATAAATAATTATTTAATTCGGCCCACTCAATTTTGTTAACATCATCAGCCCAGACTAGGTTATGTAATTTGGCCCACTCAACAAAAATTATACACTGAGGCCTAAATAAAATTGGCCCATTCCCTTCTCTCTTCAAACTCGGTTCACGGGTGATTCTATTCATAGCCTCTATTTTACTCTCTGCCTCTAATCTAAAATTATAATATAAAATAATTATGAATTTACTATTTTGCCCCAGTCATAGCCGTCAATCTCTGCAGATCGCTTTAATTCCGGTCATGATCTACGAGTCATCTTAATTCTGATTTTAAAATGGAAGAGATCTAAAAGTGAGAACTTAACCATATGCAGAAGTACCAAGGAAAGAGAATCAGTTTTTCTGCTTACTTAGGTATAAGAGGATCTACATTCCCGGTCACAAAATCAGCGAGACCTTCCACCGGCTATTTCTATTGTAAGTCAATAATTATGATCTTCATTGTAACTCTTGACTTATTTAAAATTCGTCTTGCTCCGTCTTTTAGCATTTTTATTTAGAGGTATATTATGAATATGACTTTCTTACATTTATATTTATTCATTAATAGTTGCATTGATTCCTTTTTTAAATTACAATAATTGTCAAATGAATAAGTCAATTTAATAAATACAATTAATTAATACAAATATTTAAAACTATATAATAATATCTATGCATTGTATTTACATAGTATAAAATCATACGTGTTCAACGTGCATCGCACGTTCTTACTGCTAGTTAATGAAAAAGACAAGTTAAAATACAACAAAGCTACGGTATTCGATTAACATGCTACTGACGTGACAAAGCCTTGTTTAGAAAAGTAAATCAGCTAAAAGAAAAGTAAAGAGAAAACGAGAGACTACCCAAACTTAAAACACTGCCACCATAATTTTCCAACTCCTTTACTGCTTCCTGCTCCATATTCATGCTTCTTCACTTTACTGTACCAATAAAATATCTCATTAAAGTGGTACGTAGTAGAACAATATTAACTTAGAATTAACATAGGACTTTGAAATAGCTTACTTGAATCTCATTTGGAAAACCAATGTTTGATTTTCTGCAACTCTGCATGTGCTTGTTTCATGTTGATTCTATCCCCGGGAGAATCCGCTGAGCATTAATTTCAAAGCTAGTTCAAGTATGGATGATACACACTGCATATTCTTGTCAATTTGTTCTTCCTCCAAATTCATTACCAAGTTGACATCTATCACTTCGTTTGGCATCTCTGGAAGTGAGAGTTCTACCCAACTCTTTAAGCTCAAATCTCCGCAAAACATATCATCACTAGGACTTTTTCTCGTAAAAGTTTCAATCAACAACACTCCGTAGCTATACACATCACATCTTGTCGAAATTAGCCCTTCCAAACCATACTCTGGAACAACAAAAAACGATGATGCATAATATGTAGTAACGGAAGACACTATTTCATTGATGAAAGTGAAGTGCAATCAATATATGTAGAGAAACTTCACCTGGAGCTATGTAACCCAATGTTGCTAGCGTGTTGGTTAACACAAAGCTATCTCCATCGCATAACAACTTTGCTATTCCAAAATCACTTACATGGGCAACCATGTCTTCATCTAACAACACATTACTAGGCTTCAAGTCGCTGTGGACAATGGGTGTTGAATAACCATGGTGAAGGTACTCCACAGCAGATGCAACATCAATCATTATATTCAATCTTTCCATCAAATTCAAGCAATAGTTGTGAGAATATAACCATTTTTCAAGGTTTCCCTTTGGCACATATTCAAGCACTAATGCCTTGAACTCTTCATTGGAGCAACTGCTTATGACACTGGTCAGATTTCTGTGTCGAATGCTACGCAGTATCTCACATTCGACATCAAATCTTCTTGAAATACCTTCTAACTGCATATTAAACACCTTGATAGCGATATCCTTCCCATTCTTTAAAACTCCTTTAAAAACCGAGCAAGAACTCCCAGTGCCAAGTAAATTGCTTTCACTGAATTGTTCAGTTGCCAACAACAGTTCATAATAAGATATTCTTTCTGGCACAATGGATATCAACTCATCAACTTCTCTAGTTGTCTTAGCTTTCCTTTTGTATCTGACAGCTATGAAGGCCACAGAAACAACTGAGCTAATAGAAACAACCCCTAAAACAATAAACAAAGCTCTTTCCACCTTCTTTCTCTTTGATATGTGATTAGAAACTACAGGACAAATCGGAACATGGAACTTGGGGATTCCACACAATGCCTCATTACCCTTAAAAGAATCCATAGTGAAGTTTCTAAAAGAACCACCATTAGGAATTTCTCCACTTAAATTGTTGAAAGAAACATTAAAGTAGTCGAGGTGTTGAAGTGCTTCTATAGACTTTGGAATTGAACCAGAGAGGTTATTGTAGGACAAGTCAAGAGTCACCAAATTGACCATGCTTTTCACTGACACAGGAATAGAACCTTCTAGTCTATTATTTGACAAAGACAAATTAACCAAATTCTGCAACTTCCCAATAGTGCTTGGAACAGACCCTGACAACTGATTCATCGATAGGTTTATATATATTGCTGCTCCTAAGTTACTTATCTCTTGAGGTAAGAACCCATTCAATGAATTCGAGGACAGGTCTAGTTTGATCAAATCTTTTAGGCCCCATAAACTTGACGGTAAGCTTGAATTCAACATGTTAGATTCCAAAAAAATATTTCTCAAAGAAGAGACATTTCCCAGACATTTAGGAATTGGGCCTGAAAATTGATTGTCGTGTAAATATAAAGTATCAAGGCTGAGTAGATCGCATATAGCATGCGGAATGGAACCTCCCAACATGTTATCAGACAGATCTAATCCTTGAAGTTCATGCAAATGTCTTATAGTTAGTGGAATACTACCAGATAACTCATTGCCTTGCAAATCCAATACCATCAAATTGCTTAAATTGCCTATTTCAATAGGAATGTTGCCATTGAATTTGCAGTTACTGGCAGAGAATTGTTGAAGCGTGGAAGATAAGTTCCCAATGGAAGCTGGAATGACACCGTATAGAGGGTTATCAGCAATTAACAAATAAGTTAGAAAGCTGCAATTTGTCAATGAAGTAATGAAGGAAGAAGATGGTGCCTGGGTAAGATTGTTGCTAAACAAAGAAAGCTGTTGGAGATGCCTTAGGTTGCCGAGATGAGTAGGTATATAACCACTGAATTTGTTGCACCAAGTGAGAGAATTGTGAGTTGAGAACAGTTAGAGATAGATTTGGGTATTGCTCCACTGAAGGAATTTCCGCCAAGAAACAATCGTTGAAGTAAGGGAAAAGCATGGCATAAATGGGTTGGAAGAACCCCTGACAGAGCATTTTTAACAAGTGAAAGTCTCCGAAGAGTTGAAATGTTAAAGAGCTCATGTGGAATTGAACCACTCAAGGTGTTTAATGATAATGATAAAACCTCCAGTTGGTAAAGTAGGCCAATTTCAAAGGGAATAAGGCCTGCAAAAGATGCGATTTGGGATAACATGGTATTATTTCAAAATCTATATATTATATAAACACAAAAATTCCTGTGAAACCGGTTTCACAATGACACTATTTCAACATACAAATGATACTGTAACATTTTAAAGTGTCATTTATATATTGAAGTAGTGTAATTGAAAATATTAAAGTATCATTTGTACGTTGAAATAATATCATTCGAAAAATCGGTTTTACGGGAGACCACCTTATATATAAAACACCAATTTAACATAACTTTTTCCCGCGAAATTTTTGTCAGTTTTAATTTGCAAAATTGTAGGTATATTTGAATAAACGTGTTCATTATATTTCTTTTATAACTTTTACGCTTCATCTTCTTTTGAAAGAAGACGTATATATGTATGTGATTTGTTAATCAATTACATATATAAAAAGAGATTTCAATCAAGAGAAAACAAAGAATCAATCAAATCTAATTACTGAGGAAATAAGGAAAACAAGAAAGACCAGTAAGAAATTGAGAAATTGCAGAAAAGGTAAGAAAATACAATTATTGTAACATAACAGAATAAAAAAATTCAAAGAAGATGAACAAAAGGAAAAGCAGATTGGAAGAAAATCACATCTCCAATCGAAACCCAAAGCCAAAAATACAGCTCCAATCGCTACCCAAAACCCATCAGAGCAATAGTTATTTTAGTATGGTTATTGGTTAACAACAAAATCACATATTTGAGTTTCACTGTCAAAAGCATCTCCAACCAAGACCAATAACCTAAAACGTAGTAGAATCTTTGCTCCAACAGATACCCAACTTCATTTGTATTCGTTTTTTTTTTTTTTTTTGGGGTATGGTGTTCAGGAAAAAAGCAACGTTTGGAAACACATTCCACTTTATGACTTATAAAATTGAAATTGAAACCTTCAAATACATATAAATTCGAAAAAAAAAATGATATACAGAACAATAAAAAGTGGATTTGCTGAAGAAAAATCAACGAGAAGAAGAAGAAAAAGGTGAGTGAAAAAGCAGCGCTGTGTATCTATACATTTAAACCTATTTTTCTACTCCCTCCGTCCCACAAATCTTGACACCACAGGAATTAACGAATTGTACATTAGTGTTTTAAGTGTGTAATTAATAAAGTATAAAAGTGATAAAGTATGAAAGAGAATGTGATAAAAGTGATAAAATAGGAGAGACAAAATAATAAAAGTAATAAAGTAGGAGAGAAAAGTTACCTTATTTGGAAATGTGTCAAGATTCGTGGGACGACCCAAAAAGAAAAACGTGTTAAGATTCGTGGGACGGAGGGAGTAGTATTTTTTTGACATAAACCTATTTTTCTATTTTATATATGGGTTTGCTAAATAAATTTAGGCTGGGCTGGATTTGGGCTTAATTTTTTAAGGTAATTCACTATAATTTTATAAGGATGATTTGAACAACTAAAGCATATTTAATTATCAATGTAGACACACATTTTTATATACTTACGCAATCACCAAAAATATAAAAGTTTAATCTATTTATTTTATTTTATTAATTGTACAACGAAACATAAAATATAAATTGGTAAGTAGATTATAAAACTGTTTATTAATTATATACAAGTGTTCATTATAAAATTTCACTACAACATCAAAATCAAAATAATTACAATAACAATAATTATAATTATAATATAATTAAAGATTATATTATATTTTGAAATATTAAATTAAAAATGATGACAATAATATAAAGAGTAGATAACATACTACATAATATAGGATAAATTAAATTTAAAATGTATTTGAAATTTTTAATCTCCCATCAAGCATATATAATCTTCCTCGAGTGAAGAATTTATAAATCATCATCTCATCTCACATTGATTTTTTATGAGATTTTACTAAAATAAAAATTATATGAGAGGAAGCTCTTACTCTCCAAACTAAAAATTTACATTTAATTGACGAAATGATTGATATTAGTACAATTTGAATTGCTTTGTCAATTTAATTTGATAAAATTTATTTGGTTAAATAAATAATTTAGGTAATTTATTTTTTTTAAATAAATTATTTCTTCAATTTAATTTGACCATAAAATTAATAAAAATATCATTTATATACAACTGACATCAAATGTAGTACATCACATCCTCCATCAAATTTACATATTTTTTCTTTTGATTTTTCTAAAATTTTCAATCCTACATCAACCTTTTTTGAAACTTCATTAAATGAAACTCATAATCCCTTCGTCCCTTAAAATGTTTGCCTCAAGGAGAATGACATGAGTTTTAATAAAAGTTGGTAAAAAGTTAATTAATGGTGGGATCATGTATAAAAATAGTGTTTAAAGAGTCGTACTTTTAAAGTTGATGGTGATATCTATACATATATAAAAGCTGGTCCATCTAGCCAAAAAAATTTCCCGCTCTTTTACTCCATCTACTTTTGGAAAGTTGATTTATATTTAGAAAGTTCACTAATTCATAGGATGATATATATAGTTGCGGGGCCCACTTGCTACAATCTATACAGTGCTCTTTTATATCATGCAATTTATAGTTTTGTGAAAAATATCCTTTATTTTTGTGAATTTATATTTTTTTAGATAAATTTATATAAATATCCAATATTTAAAATTTAAAGTCGCCAATATTTTTCAGTGTGAATTTAAATATCCAATATTTAAAATTTAAAATCACCAATAGTAAATTTATGAATTTATACTTAGAATTTATATTTTTTTGAAAAATATCCTTTTCTTGTGAATTTATATATTTTTAGATAAATTTATATTGAAATATCCAATATAAATTTATAGTTTTGTGAAAAATTATCAATTTCAATTAAATCTTTTGTGAAAAACATCCAATATTTAAATTCATAATCTATACATATATAGGACTATATAGTGATTGATATAGAAATTACCAAATTTTACACGATTTTGTTGCCTTGAGAGTTCTCCTCTCTCTTTCTCAAATTGAAGGGGTCTGAAATCTTGATATGTAATGAAGACAAAGTAGAATGTTCGTCTACTATAAATGTTGTATATAAAGAAGTTTTCCAAAATTTATAATAATAAGATGAGAAGTTTCCAATTGTATTTTCATGTATTATTATTTTTACATTGATTTTTATGTAATTAAAAATGATAGTCTTAAATACTCCCTCCGTCCACGAAATGAGTACCCATTTGTGGACGATACGGGTTTTAAGAAATGTATGGAGTGTAGTGTGAATAGTTTAAGGGTCCCACTTTTTGAGTGTATTAATTAAAGAGATGTGTGGGGTACACTTGCCAAAAAGGGAAATGGGTACTCATTTCGTGGACGGACGAAAAAGGAAATATGGGTACTCATTTCGTGGACGGAGGGAGTATATTTTAGTAGTAATATAATTGGTATAACAATTGTATAATAAAATATTTTTAAAACTCATTTATTTTAGAGATTATACAAAAATATCTTCGAGAATGTTATAATAAAACTTTAACAATATATGTATAATCCCGTGCATCGCACGGGTAAAACACTAGTTATGTACAAAAATAAAAAAACATGGAAATTGGGGGAAACTTTTTCAAGATGCCCTAAAAAGGAAATTGAGGTAGACATTTTAGGGATAGAGAGAGTATAAAATGGTAAATCTATTATCAAATAAAAAGTTGACATTTAATTAAGTAATATGCTTCAGATTAATATAATCTGAACTCTATTGCATTACATTAAATAAATTTAAAAATAATTTATATATAGATAATTACATTATATAAAAATGAAATTATACTATAATTTAAATTATAATTAAAAGTAATTCCCCGTCGAATTTCGACGGGTTACGCACAGTGTTATTGACAAAAATAAGGACGCTATTTTGTGTTCCATCGGATCCCAATATTAATCTTGTTCTTTTACAAGTATTTATTTATATAAATAAAAAATATTATTATATAATGGACTTTTAATTAATATTTAGGAATTTTGGCAAATAAAATCACGAATGATTTCTAGTTTGCAATTTTAACATGCAAGTGTGGCGAATTAAATCACTAACTTTAATTTTTACAATTCCGTCCCTCCATTTTCTTTCGGTCGCCAAAGTGTTGAATTAGAGCTGTCACAGCCCGCCCTAACTAGGGATAGTTAGGCCGAGTGATCCACGACTAGGGATGGGGTTAAAGAAGAAGGGGAAGAAAAGGGGCGTCATTTATAGCCGTAAAACTTACTCATCTTAATAAAACTCGTCATTTTTATTCATTAATACTCAATTGAAAACAGTCTATGAAAGACTGCATAAAAGTTAATTAATATCATTAATCGAGTTATACATCATATGCAACCATTCTCTTGAGACTCAAAGTATGACATAACATACTATAACATCAACAACATCTTGCAGCGGAAAGTAGCTAGACATATGTATGAAGACATATTCTAGACAGGTTAACTATTTATTAACAACCCTGGAGACTCCGCTCATTGCAGCACCATCATCACATCAGCTCAACCTGCACATTTAGAAAACATATGCAGGGCTGAGTACAAAAGCACTCAGTGGGCACGTATGCCTAGGTATAAAAATACATGCTTCAAAATTGTAAATTGTCATGCCATCATAATCAGTACAGCAAGGGAGTTTTTCGCTAAAAATGCCCAAGCTTACTAAGTTCATTTGTGATTCTTAAAGTTCGTCTGATCAGACTAAGTTCTTTTGTAATCTATCATATCTGAAACTGTGTGCCGGAGAGGTGGCCACCTCTCACGGTCACTTGACCGGCCAACCCGCTAGATGACTCACGGTCACTGGTGTACACTAGCCCTGGCAGGATAGCTATCAACTGCTCAAGACCCGAATTCGATTGCATCATTGGCAAAGCCAAAGCAGATAGATATCATACTAAAATTGAAACATTTTATGGCAAGACAATAGTTGAAATAACTTTAACTCAAAGATTTTGTCATGAAATAACTTGCTTGAACGTAACATTTAAACTCATTTGATATATATGAAACTGAAATTAACAGTTAGATCATCTCATGCATTCATTCGTATAAGAGGCCTACGACACACAGGGGATCTCTATATACGTATAGTAAAAGTAATGCCCACCTCGTTGTGTCTCTGTATCAATGAGTAACGTCACTCTCTCCCTCAAGTCGTTACTTCCCAAAAGGACCTTCATCGTTATGAAGAATTGGTGAGAAGTTATAAAAGAAACCTCGATTAATAATCTAATCTCTTTTATGAAACATTAGTATCTCTAATGTTCATCTCTCTTGATTGTTAATCAATATAACAATTATTATCTCTCGTCATTACTCATTAATTATAACATCCTTATGTTATAATTAGCAGCGCTTCAATTAAAAGAAATATTTAACACATCGAAAAGTCCACTTTCTTAGCAGATCTATTCGCTCTCATCTCGTCTAATTAACCGATTAGAAAGTTAAACTTTCCATTAGGCATGTATTTGAGTCACGGGTCAACAAGAATTGACTATGCTCAAATTCTAATTTCACTAAAAATTTCGGCATGACCTATTCATATATAATGTCAGCCACGAGATTTCAACGCGTGAATCTCACTACGTGAATTCGTCTCTCGACTCAAAACTTAACATCTTGACATCTTTTCAACGCAAACCAAACAATTCAAAATCATCAAAACTCTTTATCAGTAAACTATCATTTATACTCGACACCAATTGTTCGAGTGTCAGATACCAACATTTATGTGCGTTAATCATAACTCTCACAACTCACACCATTTAGTCATATCGTATCATCCATCAAAACAAATATAATCAAGTTGTTTTCTAGAAAGTTTTGCTGTTTTTGTGTCATCTTTAAAAATTCATAACAACCAACTCAATCATCATAAACGCTCATACCAATTGATCTCAAAAACTTCATGAAGTGTAGTTCACTCTAAAAATGGTAGTTAACCAAAAAGGTTAAAGGTTTTTGGAGATATTGCTCTTTTAGTGCAGGCTGTCAAAGATTGACAGTTTCTGCCAATTTTGTTTAGGCCATTAGAAACCAAGGCAAACCTTAATAAAATTCCATCAAATTTAATCAGCCAAAACTAAAGGTATCCTTGAAGATTTGGTTAAAATTTCACAAGAGAAAACGTTCATATGATCTGCCAAATAAACAATGAAACTCATACACTTTTACTGTTGGAAAAATATGACAGCAGAACAGGGCATTTTTGAAATAATAAACTGCTCTGTTTCAGAGGTCATAAAAATCGAAATCTTATGTTTTTAGAAAAGTATTGAAGTCTAGTTTCGTTTAAAAAAAACGGTGATGCAAAATCCTTCATGGATTAATAGATATAAACGTTTTTGTGAAGTCTACCAACAGTTAACAGATTCTGTCAAGGATTTTTTTCAAAATATCTTTAAAATACCAAACATCATCCAAAAGACATGAAATTTTGCAGCAACGAAATACACATATCATAGATAAATATACTAAAATTTCAGAGCCATCAAGCAATGAAAACTCATCGAAACATAAGCTTGAAACTGCTGTAAAATTTTGACAGAATTCCAGTTTTAATTTCGTTCAACAATTATCATCCATAAATTGTAAATCAATTAGCATGCTCATGTGATATCGTAGAACACATATACGCAATAATATTCATTATGCAACGTCCCAAACTTCACGAATTTAAATAATCATACTCTAAAAACTTATACAATTTTCGTGCTTGGAAAAATACGAATTTAATATATATCGATTCTAGCATACCCCTAAGCACAAATATCAAGTCAAAACGATCAAACAAAAATCGAAAGACAAGCTAATATGTGAAAAACGGGGCTGCCCTCATGGGTTTCATAGCTACGGTCCGTTCCGTTCTTACTCCCTTCATTAAACATGCTCAACATCTACCCAAGAACAACATACTAAAATTTCACGACGATCCGACGTCGTTTCAAAATAAAGTCGAGAATCGACGTTTTTCGACGTCGACGAAAATCGAAAAGAAAACCATCAAAACGTAGGTAGAGATCTTACCTACTTAGATACGTGATCGAAAAGATGATCGGCGCTCGTCTCGGTGCTCAAATCGGAAGTCAAAAGCTTGAGCTCAAGCTAAAATGAAAATGGCGTGAAGTGTGTGTGTGTTTTAGGTGTTGTGTGTGTGAATGTGTTTGTTGTTGTGTGAGTTGGCTGATATAGCCGTGTAATAAATGTGAGTGGGTGGGTTTGGTTGGTTGGGGGGTGGTTTGGGGTAGGGTAGGTTTAGATATTTAGGATATTAACCCGTTAGTCGTTAAATATCTCGTTTCGTCTCGTTTTAACGACTAACTACCCATACTCTTCGTTACTCGCCCTCTCAACCTCTACTCACTTTCATTGCACTCGTAATTCTATATAAATAAAGAAAACGCAAGCTCGTTCTCGAAATTCTGATAAACGAGCTCATTTCGTTTATCGAGAAATCCTGATTTACTATTCACTTGTCGTCCAAAAATAAAAACTTTCATTATTGGACTCGTATCGAAAAACTAAGAATATTTCTCGACGACGTGCACATAAGATTTTGAAAGTCGACAAAAAGACGAAATAGTAGTATTTTACTATTCATCGTCAAAAAGTCAAAATTTTGAAAAACGTCTTAACGGACTCAGATCTCACTTCCGAGTTCATCATTCTCATTCAAATAATTATCTCGAATTATTCAAATACTCAAACTCAAATACGGATATAAAATCTCACATCATTCTCACATCATCGAAAGAACATCTCAACATCTTAAAAAAATAACAAGAAAACTTCATATAACTCCTCATCTCTTTACTAAGTAAATCAAACAAGGGATCTAAACCCTAATTACTCAAACTCAAGAAATTAAACACGTCATCAAAAGCCCGGGTGTTACATACCCTCCCCCTTAAAATAAATTTCGTCCCGAAATTTGTACCTCCTGTAAATGTTTCGGGTACTTCTCTCACATCTTATCCTCAAGCTCTCTTTCCACTTATTTCTAACTATCATATCTCCATTGGACCTTATCCAATGCAATCGACTTATTACTCAATTGCCGAATTTTATGATCTAGCATCATCTGAGGTCTCTATTCATAACTCAAGTCTGGTTCTAAGATCATTTCTTCTTAGTAAACCACATGGTTTGGGTCGAAAATATATATCCTCTCAATTGTGACACGTGAAACGCGTTATGCACATTTCCAAAGCTAGGTGGCAAAGCCAACCTATACGCTATTGGACCTATCTTTTGCAATGTCTCGTAAGGACTTATAACTCTGGGTCTAAGCTGTCCTTTAACTCCAAATCTATTCATTCCCTTTGAGGGTGAAACCTTCAAGAAAACTTTGTCTCCTATCTCGAAACTTTGTCTCACATCTTATAGGCAAACTCAATTAGTGGCAACACATTCTCCCGATTTACTCCTCTATCAAGGATAGTAGTTCTTATCATATCTTCTATCGCCTGCTATGCTAAAATTCATCCTTGTACCCAACTCTTTCTGTAACTCATCCAAAAATGTGATGAAATTTATTTATTTTCTCTTTCTGAGGTGATCTACACCGGTACTCAATGCAATCTTATAATCTCACGAACGTACAATTGTGCTAACTTATCTGGTCCATACGCGATTAGGATCGGTAAGAAATGTGCAGATTTTGTTAGTCGATCTACAATCACCCAAATTGTTGTATTTCCTCTTTGACTTTTGGGTAAAGCTGTCACAAAATCCATCGCTATGTGATCCCATTTCCACTCGGGAATCTCCAACGGTTTTAACTTCCCATATGGTCGTTGGTGTAATGCTTTCACTTGCTGACAAGCTAAGCATCGCTCTACAAACGAAGCTATGTCTCATTTCATTCCGTCCCACAAAAATATATTTTTTTACAACCTGATACATCCTTGTGCCTCCTGGGTGGGCGGTGTAAGGCGTGTCATGAGTCTCACTCATGATCGTATTCTTAAGTTCATCATCGCGGGGAATGCATCTTCTCCCCTTAAATAAGATAGCATTGTCTGATTTTTTTTTTTTTTTTTTGTAACTCTTGAGATCTCCTGCTCTTATCCTTTCTCGTAACTTGTTCATTGTCTCATCTTTCCTTGTGCTTCAATCACCATTTTCCTCAAACTAGACATCGTCGCAACAATACTTGCTATCGTCCCTGGTGGTTTTATCATCTCTATCCTCATCTTGTCAAAGTCCTTTATAAGCTCATCCTCTCTCGTGAGAAGACATCCTAACTTTGACGAGACCTTTCGGCTCAATGCATCGGCTACTACATTGGCCTTGCCAGGGTGATAGTTAATGTCGCAGTTAACATCCTTTACTAATTCGAGCCATCTCATTTGCCTCATGTTAATATCCTTATGCTTGAAAAAGTATTTCAAAGTTTTGTGGTCCGTGAAAATCTCACATCTAACTCCGTAGAGATGATGTCTCCAAATTTTCAGGGCATGCACAACGGCTGCAAGCTCTAAATCATGCATTGGATAATTTATCTCGTGGGATCTAAGTTGTCGTGATGCATAGACTATAACTCTTCCTTCTTGCATCAAAACACATCCTAGCCCATTCTTTGACGCATCTGTGTAGATGGTATACTCTTTATCCATTTCCGGGACTAGCAGCACTGGTGCTATAGTCAATTTCCTTTAAGCTCTTAAAAACTCTCTTTACACTCCTCTTTCCAATTGTACTTAACTTCTTTTCTCGGTCTTGCTATCATGGAAAATCCTTTAATAAACCTCTGATAGTATCCTGCTAAACCTAAAAGTTGCGAATCTCGTTAGGCGTAGTTGGTGATCTTCACTCATGTACAACTTGTACCTTGACGGGGTCAACTTTAATTCCTTCGGATGATACAATATGTCCTAGAAAAGTTACTTCGATCAACCAAAACTCGCACTTGGTGAATTTGGCAAAAAGCTTCTCAACTCTTAGCGTTTCCAACATCGTTCTCAAATGTTTTGGCGCTCCTTCTCATTCTTCGAATAGATGAGAATATCATCTATGAAAACTAGGATAAATTTATCCAGTTATTGATGGAACACTCGATTCATGTGATCCATGAAAACTACTGGTGCCTTCGTCAAACCGAATGGCATAACTATGAACTCATAGTGCTCATACCTCATTTGAAAAGCTGTCTTAGGTGTATCCTCCTGTCAAAATTTGAACTGGTGGTATTATGATCTCAAGTCAACTTTCAAGAAAAACTCGCTCTTCGCAATTGATCAAACAAGTCATCTATCCTCGGCAAAGGATATTTGTTCTTGAGTGTCAATTTATTCAGCTCTCGATAATCTATGCACATTCTCAACGTGTCATCCTTCTTTTTGACAAAAAGGACTGGTGCTCCCCACGGGGATACACTACGTCTAATAAAACCTAACTCGAGCAATTCTTGTAGCTGAATCTTCAGTTCTTGTAGCTCCTTAGGCGCCATTCTATAGGGTGCCTTCGACACTAGTGCTGATCCAGGTTCTAGGTCGATAGTGAACTCCAACTGTCTTGTTGGTGGCAATCCTGGTAAGACCTCGGGAAATACATCTCTATATTCCCTTACCACTACTACATCCTCAAAGTTTTTACTTGATTCTCCTTCATCATTCAAGTAAACTAGGTAAGCTTGTGCTCCTTTCTTCTTTACCAATTTCGATGCCTGAAGTGCCGAAATGATTGAAATTCTCTTCTTTCTATCAATGTCGTGAAAACATGTCTGTTCCTTCCTAGGTGGTTGGAAAGTTATCTGTCTCTTCTTACAATCAATCGGGCCAAAGTTCTCTGCTAACCATTCCATCCTTAGAATAATGTCTACGTTCCACATAGGCATTAAGTGCAAGGTTCTTGCTTTCATCTTTAGTGATCCTAACTCAAGCTCTAAGTTAGAAATTATGTGAGAAACTGTAGTAGCTCTTCCTACAGGAGTGATTACTCTCAACTCGGGACTAGTTTGTTTTTGGTTCGAGTTTGAAGGTAACATGCTTCAACCAATTAAAGAATGCGAGGCTCCTGTATTAAACAGGATTCTAACTGGTGCATCCAATAACTTGCCCATACTACCTTAAAGTCCTGCCTTAAACCGGCACTTAAAACTCAGACATCTCTTCATCAGTATCCATCTTCTGATGAGCGAGCGTGTTAGCTCACAGAATTCTCGATTATACTCTACAACCGATTTCTTTCCTTGCATCAAACTTCGATAATCAGCCTCTCGCTGCTTACTGTACTCCTCTGTACATACTTCTCAAGAGTAGTCTTCAATTGTTCTCAAGTGTAGTTTGCCAGTTGCTCAGGTGTTAAAGTCCTCTGACGTGCCTCTCACTAGTTTTATACATCAAAAGAATCTACTAGGATAACTCAAAAGTTGTAAGGGTTCAACCCTAGAATGACATCAAAACAAATTGTTCAAGAGATTCAAATGAATGACCAGAGGGTAGAATTAAGTAACTACCAGGTCGAACAAAAATGACCTAGAGTAAGAACCCATCTGGCTTTTCAACCGAAAGTTGAAACACATGGGTTTATAAACCCAAAACACGTCTACTGAGATTTGGATCATGCGGACTGGCCAGGTCCAACATAATCACTCCCCAGTCACACGGGATATACTATCCCGAACTTGGAAATTCTGTGTCTTCTAAACCCTCAACATACTATACATAACAAAACTTAAGTTCACACCAGCAAGCTAAAAGCTTAAACTCAGGGTCCTATGTTCTAGACTCTTGTTTCGAAAGTTCAATATTTTTTTTTTTACTCTCTTCTCATGTTGCGGTGGTGGTGGCGGAGTATTATCCCGCCTATCCTTCACATCACACTCTTGATGAAT